>NW_024375722.1:0-37018 GCF_010015445.1 Perca fluviatilis
GAAAAAGTGGAAATCAAGTAAAAAGTTGGTTTTAAAAAGCTGAAAAATGACAAAATATGTAGAACATGTGGGAGTCTTTAGCTGAAGCTGAAGAATAGTTGAAAAAGTGGAAATTGGTTCAATAAGTTAAAGAAAGTAAGAGAGGGAGGGAGGAGGGAAGGGAAGGAAGAGAGAGAGAGAAAAAGAGAAAGAGACAGGGAGAGAGGGAGGGAGAAGGGGGGAAGAGAGAGAAGGAGAGAGAGAGAAAAAAAGAGAAAGAGACAGGGAGAGAGGGAGGGAGAAGGCGGGATGAGAGAGAAGGAGAGAGAGAGAAAAAGAGAGAGAGAGACAGAGAGAGATGGATGGAGAAGGAGGGATGGAGAGAGGACAGAGAGAGGGAGGGAGAAGGAGGGATGGAGAGAGGACAGAGAGAGAGAAAAGAGAGAGACACAGGGAGAGAGAGAGAAAGAAAAGAGAAACAGAGAGATAGAGAGGGAGGGAGAAGGCGGGATTGAGAAAGAAGGAGAGAAAAGAGAAGAGAGAGAGAGAGAGACAGAGAGAGAGGGAGGATGGAGAGGACAGAGAGAAAGGGAGAAGGAGGGATGGAGAGAGAAAAGACAAACAGAGAGATAGAGAGGGAGGGAGAAGGCGGGATGGAGAAAGAAGGAGAGAGACAGAGGCGGGATGGAGAAAGAAGGAGAGAGAGAGAAATCTGTAAGAAGAAGTTGAAATAGTGAGAATAGTTGAAAAAGTGGAAATCGTTAAAAAGTTGGCTTTAAAAGCTGAAAAATGACAAAATATGTAGAACATTGTGGAGTCTTTAGCTGAAGCTGAAGAATAGTTGAAAAAGTGGAAATTGGTTCAATAAGTTAAAGAAAGTAAGAGAGGGAGGGAGGAGGGAGAGAAGAGAAAAAAAAGAAAAGGAGAGAGAAAGAAAAGAGAAAGAGGAGAGAGGGAGGGAGAAGGGGGATGGAGAGGAAGGAGATGAGATACAAAAAAGAAATGAAGAAAGAAAAAAAAAAAAAGAGAAATAAATAAAGTGCTAATGCAATAAAATCTCAGTAGTTGTATTTAAAGACAGAATATTATCCGATAAAAACTTGTGCAAAAACCAGCTCATCATCAACCACCGAACAAACAATGTCATTAAAACACCAACGTATTTTAAAAGCATCAATGTCTCCGATATGTTTATAAAATCTAAACTCTAACCAGAGTCTGGCCCTGATGTTACAGAGCCAGACTGCCCTGGCCTCCTGCCCCTCCCTGTTCTCCACCCTGTTCTTTCTGGTAATATAAATCGCCATTTTGGCTTCACCTGAAAGGTAGTTCAGGAGCTGCCATTTATCTTTTTGTGCCTTTTTATACACAGCTCCCATAATAAAAATCCTCTCAGTAAAAACTACGTTAAAAAGACTAAAAACCAAAGTTAAAAGAGAGAAGAACTCAGTGAGTCTCTTACACTCAGTGAACATATGGTAGACAGTCTCTCGCAGGTTACAGAACAGGCACTGGCTAAGAACAGTCGGGTTAAGAACAGAGATAAAAGCATTGGAGGCGACAGCACCATGTAGAATCCTCCACTGGAGGTCAGCGGTCCGTTTTTTGAGGGGAGGCTTGTATAAAACCCTCCACTGGGGACAAGGATGCCCCCCCCCCAGCCTGTCATTCCAGACAGTGGGGGGTCTGCCACTCAGTCCTTTTTTATTGATGGCTTTCACACAGTTCTGGTAGAGTGTCCCTTTGTCTGCTCCGTGCAGGGTGAGCTTGCCCGGGCTACTGACAGCTAGCAGGGGGCCGGTCTCCTCTCCAAACTCTGGGCTCATGTAGACCTCTGGGAACGGGTCTGTGGGGTTTGGCATAGTCTCCCCCCGGCCGTACTCCATGAGGAGCCTCCTCTCTCTCCCACTCAGCTTCTGGGTCCATAGGTTGAGGATTCGTTGTGCGACCCGGATGGAGGTCAGACCCAGGAGAGAGCCCAGAGCCCGGCCCCCGAGTAGTCCAGGCCCCTGCTTCCTCAACCAGCTGCTGCAGGCTCAGGGTCCTGGATCGGTTCAGGGCTGCCAGCAGCCCGGCACCCCGCTGCAGATGTCCAGTCTGCTCCGTTGACCAGCGGCTCCTTCAACAACCAGTGCAGAGAGTCAGACCTATCATTCAATGTACAGTTAAAAAGGGCCCACGATTTAAAAACGCCCTGATAAAAAGGAGGAAACCCACTTAACTTTAAAAATTTAGGATCAGTTAAGAACAGAGCAGCATCCAGCCCCAGTTTACTCACATGTCTGAGGATACAGCTGGTCACGTTCCTCCACACCAAGTCAGGCGGCCCTGTCAAAAACTTTTGTATAAACTGAAGCCTGAAAGTGGCCGTTCTGCTGGCCAGGTGGACAAGGCCCTGTCCCCCCTCTTCTCTTGGTAAAAACAGCACCCCCTGTGGCACCCAGTGTAGACCCCCCCAAAAAAAATCCACCATTTTTCGCTGTATCTGAGCTAGTAGACCTGACGGGGGGTCCACACAAGCTAAACGGTGCCACAAAAGGGATGCAACCAGATTATTCAGAACTAAAACTCGACCTCTATAAGACATCTGAGGGAGTAGCCACTTCCATTTGTTCATTTTATTGTCAATTTTTTCCATGACGGTCTCCCAGTTTCTCCGCACCACGACCTCAGTACCGAGGAACAGACCGAGATATTTAAAACCGTCCCTTTCCCAGACCAGGTCTTGGGGGAGAACCGGGAGACCGTCATGCCATTCACCAACAGCGAGGGCTACACTTTTTTGCCAGTTCACCCTCGCTGCAGATAAAATATTAAAACCCAAAACAGTGTTTTCTAAAATGTCCAACTCATGCTGGCCTTTAATAAAAACAATGACGTCATCAGCATAAGCCGATAAAACCATGTTGTCACTAAAACCAGGTAAAATCAGACCCTCAATGTTGTGGCGTAGTCTGCAGAGGAGGGGTTCTAGGGAGAGTGCGTAGAGCATCCCGGACAGAGCACAGCCCTGCCGGACGCCTCTACACACTCTAAAAGGAGCACACAGACTGCCGTTAAACTTCAGCACACTCTCAACCTCACTGTACAACACCTGGATCTTGGCTATGAAACCAGCGCTGAACCCAAACCTCCCCATTACTTTCCAGAGGAAGCTGTGCTCAACGCGGTCAAAGCCTTTTCCTGGTCTACAGAAATCAGACCAGTGTTAAACCCCAACGAGCTGGAGACCTCCAAAACATCCCCGAATGAGGTGGACATTGTCCACCATGGACCTGCCGGGCACACAGTAGGTCTGGTCCCGATGGATGACCTGCTCCATAGCTCTCCCCAGCCTGGAGGCAAAGACCTTGGACAGAAGCTTGTAATCCACACACAGCAGCACACAGGGCGCCAGTTTTTGATGTCCTGGAGGTTTCCTTTTAGGCAGCAGCGTAACAACTGCCCTCCCGCGGCAGGACATGGGCATGGAGCCAGAGGCCAGACTTTCATTAAAAACATCTAAAATATCGTGTGCAAAGATGTCCCAGAAGGCTTTAAAAACTCGACTGTGAGGCCATCAATGCCTGGGGCACGCCTCCTGCAACGCCCTGTAGGGCAGCGTGGACCTCCTGCAGTTGAATGGGCGCCTCCAAGACAGGAGTTGGTCTCCTCAGAGACCTGAGGTAGCCCACTCAGGAACTCCTCCTGTAGAGCCTCCTGCTCCTGCACTCACTAGAGTACAGAGAGGAGTAAAACTCCACAGCTCGCCTTCTGATCTGCCTCGGCTCCATGATCTCCTGCCCTGTGTCTGAGAGCAGTGTGTGGATTACCCGCCTCTGCCCATTCTTCCTCTCCAGGCCGAAGAAGAAGCTAGAGGGAGCATCCATCTCCGAGATGGTCTGGAATCGGGACCTGACCAGTGCACCCTGTACTTTAACGTCCAGCAGGTCTGCTAAAGCTAGCTTTTTGATTTTGAGGACTTCAAAATGTCCTCGATCTCCTGTGGACTCACTTAACTTCTCTAGTTCCACTATATCACTCTCCAGGTCCTGCATAGATCTGGTGATGTCAATCGGTGACGTTGAGGGTGTGCTGTTGACATAAAAGCTTACTTTCGTCTTACCATGGTCCCACCACTGCCTAAGACTGCTAAAATCACCCCTTTCTCTGTCTAAAAATATCCCAAAAAAAATAAGGACCTCTCTAAAATTTTTGTCAAAAGTTAAACACCGAGTTAAAATGCCAATAGGCACTTTTCGGTTTCACATCTCTTATAAAAACATGACATAAAACCAAAGAGTGATCAGTAAAAACAGCAGGAACAATATTACACACTTTAAAAATATTAAAATGTTGTTTAAAACAATAAATACGGCATCAAGTCTGGCTGAGGAGATCCTACTCTCTCTGAAGTGGGACCATGTGTACTGTCGGCAGTCTGCATGCATCCTTCTCCATACATCCACCAGGCCATAGGTGGAGACCAGCCCCCAGAGCATGCTGGGAAGCTGGATGCGGCTCTGCATGGTTACGATCTAAAAGAGCATTTGCAGTACAGTTAAAATCCCCACCCAAGAATAAAAATCCCTCCGATGCACAATCATTTAAAACCCCACCTACCTTTTCTAAAAAGATCTTTCTCTCTCGACCGGTTGTTGGGGCATACAGGTTAATAAAAACAGCCGTAAAATGATCAAACTGAGCTCTGACTAAAAGCAGCCTCCCCTCGATAAAATGCGGACCTCCAGTGAGACCGAGAGAAAGTTCTGGAGAAGAGGAAGCCCACTCCTCCACTCAGAGAGGAGCCATGGCTCAGGATGGCTTCCCCTTCCCATTCTCTCCTCCAGTCGGCCTCGTTGCTGCTGTCACTGTGAGTTTCTTGTAAAAATAAAACATCAATGTGTTTCATTCTCATGGTTTCATAAATGCTGGCTCTTTTAATGACATTCCTAGCTCCATTTACGTTCAAACTCCCAACTTTAAAAACATCCATAATAAATGAAATGTTAAAAGCAACAACAATAAACAATAAATTAATCAACATTGGAGCGTACTTCATCATCTAGACGTAGTTGTTTTTTTACTTTAAGCACAAGTTTTTTCAATCTAAAACCCTCTTGGACTGTGATTTCAGAAACCTCCTTCCGGCTGTTGTGAAAACTAACGGAGGAGCAGAAAAGAACCAAATCGGGAAAAAACTCTTCTACTTTTACACCTTGCTGATTCTTTGTTTGTTTTAGGAAACATTTTATTTCCTCAGCAGTATAAAACTTCCTCTGTTGACTGCTGCTATAATTAGGAACTTCACTTTCATCAGACACACCTTCATCACTCTCACTACCATCCGTACACACCTTCCTCACACTCTCCTCACTCACTCGGCTCGCCTTAGCCTCACTGGAGGCACTGGTAGTCTTCCGTCTGCGTTTTACAGGTAGTTTGGATTTAACTACAGCCTCTACTCCCTCCATCACCACCTCCTCCTCCAGCACCTCCTCCTCTACCTGTTCACTCCACCTAACACTTTGCTCCCCCACCGTTTCATTTCCCTCCTCAGTCTGTACCTCCCCTGTCTCCCCAGACTGTCCCCCCTGTGTGTCCCTGAGCTCACCTGTCTCCCCAGACTGTCCCCCCTGTGTGTCCCTGAGCTCACCTGTCCGTTCCCCAGACACCCCTTCACCTGTTTGTTTTTTTTCTTTTTCTGTTTCTTTCTCCTCACCCACTAAACTACTCTCATCTCCACTCACACTCTCACTCACAACATCCACACTAACACCCGGTGTATTTACAGTACTACTCACCCGGTGCGTCCGGTCAGACACGGCATCGGACCGCTGTGCAGCGCCGCGAGCGCCATCGGCCGCTTCGGGCGCAGCCGGCCCCGGGGCAGCAGCCCCCACGACGGGGGGTCCCCCGCCCGGCAGCGGACCGCTGGGCATCCGCCCTCCCTCCCCGGTACCCCGGAGCGGGGGCGGACCCCCGGCACCAGCTGCCCCTCCCGGACCGGGAGGATTCGGATCACCTCGTCTCGGGCAGGCCCTCACCGTGTGGCCCACCTCTCCACAACCAAAACATTTCATCCCTGATGACGTTGCAAAAATCACGTATTCATAATCATCTACTTTAACATGGAACCGGAGGTTCAACTCCTCGTCCCGATGGTTCAGTATCATATAGAGCTGTCTACGGTGAGACACCACGTGCTTCAGCAACGGAGATTTACATCCAGACAGGATCTTTCTAACGGGGGAGACTATCTTCCCGTGTCTGGACAACTCTCTGCTGAGGAAGCCATCAGAGATGAACGGTGGGACGTTTGACAGGACCACCTTGGTGGCCGGTTGAGTGAGCGGCAGCACCTGAACAAACATTTCACACACGGTGATGCCCGCCTCGATAACTTGGTTCACCTTGTCCTCCCGGTCCAGGAAGATGACCACGGCGCCGTTCATCCGAGCGGCCGACATAATATTACCGTGCCCGACCTTCTCCCCCACAGCTAGACTAATGTCCTCCACGCTGCACGGGAAACTAGGACAGATCTTGATGCCATGTTTCCTGGTGAGCGTGGAGAACCCCTCTCCATTCACCATGGCGGCTGCACACGCCGACCGGCGAGACGCCGGCAGGAGACAAACCACCCAAATAAACCTAAAACTAAACACCAAAACGTACTACAAATAAAAGATAAAGTGACCTACACCGTTAAACTAAACAAAAGTAAATGAAAATATCAACAAATGAAAAAAGAAAAGTAAGAAAAACCTACAAATCCCCACAGCTCACTCACACACGCTCTCAACTCAGAGAGAGAGAGAGAGAGAGAGAGAGAGAGAGTATATGGTGAGAGACATAGAGAGAGACGAAGAGGGGAGCTATAGGGTGGAGAGAGATAGAGAGAGACGAAGAGAGAGAGAGTTATATGGTGGAGAGACATAGAGAGAGACTGAAGAGAGAGAGAGTATATGGTGGAGAGACATAGAGAGAGACTGAAGAGAGAGAGTGTTATATGGTGGGAGAGATAAAGAGAGACTGAAGAGAGAGAGTGTATATGGTGGGAGAGATAGAGAGACTGAAGAGAGAGAGTGTTATATGGTGGAGAGAGATAGAGAGAGACGGAAGAGAGAGCGTTATATGGTGAGAGACATAGAGAGAGACGAAGAGAGAGAGAGATATATGGTGGAGAGAGATAGAGAGAGACTGAAGAGAGGGAGTATATGGTGGAGAGAGATAGAGAGAGACGAAGAGAGAGAGATATGGTGGAGAGACATAGAGAGAGACGAAGAGAGAGAGAGCATAGGGTGGAGAGACATAGAGAGACGAAGAGAGAGAGGTATATGGTGGAGAGAGATAAAGAGAGACGAAGAGAGAGAGAGAGATAGGTGGAGAGAGATAGAGAGACGAAGAGTTTTTTTGATTTTTACAAAACACTTTATTTACATAATTATAATTTATGCAGGTTCACAAATAAATAAAGTGCTAATGCAATAAAATCTCAGTAGTTGTATTTAAAGACAGAATATTATCCGATAAAAACTTGTGCAAAAACCAGCTCATCATCAACCACCGAACAAACAATGTCATTAAAACACCAACGTATTTTAAAAGCATCAATGTCTCCGATATGTTTATAAAATCTAAACTCTAACCAGAGTCTGGCCCTGATATTACAGAGCCAGACTGCCCTGGCCTCCTGCCCCTCCCTGTTCTCCACCCTGTTCTTTCTGGTAATATAAATCGCCATTTTTGCTTCACCTGAAAGGTAGTTCAGGAGCTGCCATTTATCTTTTTGTGCCTTTTTATACACAGCTCCCATAATAAAAATCCTCTCAGTAAAAACTACGTTAAAAAGACTAAAAACCAAAGTTAAAAGAGAGAAGAACTCAGTGAGTCTCTTACACTCAGTGAACATGTGGTAGACAGTCTCTACGCAGGTTACAGAACAGGCACTGGCTAAGAACAGTCGGGTTAAGAACAGAGATAAAAAGCATTGAGGCGACAGCACCATGTAGAATCCTCCACTGGAGGTCAGCGGTCCCGTTTTTTGAGGGGAGGCTTGTATAAAACCCTCCACTGGGGACAAGGATGCCCCCCCCCCAGCCTGTCATTCCAGACAGTGGGGGGTCTGCCACTCAGTCCTTTTTATTGATGGCTTTCACACAGTTCTGGTAGAGTGTCCCTTTGTCTGCTCCGTGCAGGGGTGAGCTTGCCCGGGCTACTGACAGCTAGCAGGGGCCGGTCTCCTCTCCAAACTCTGGGCTCATGTAGACCTCTGGGAACGGGTCTGTGGGGTTTGGCATAGTCTCCCCGGCCGTACTCCGTTAGGAGCCTCCTCTCTCTCCCACTCAGCTTCTGGGTCCATAGGTTGAGGATTCGTTGTGCGACCCGGATGGAGGTCAGACCCAGGAGAGAGCCCAGAGCCCCGGCCCCCGATAGTCCAGGCCCTGCTTCCTCAACCAGCTGCTGCAGGCTCAGGGTCCTGGATCGGTTCAGGGCTGCCAGCAGCCCGGGCACCCCGCTGCAGATGTCCAGTCTGCTCCCGTTGACCAGCGGCTCCTTCAACAACCAGTGCAGAGAGTCAGACCTATCATTCAATGTACAGTTAAAAGGGCCCACGATTTAAAGCGCCCTGATAAAAGGAGGAAACCCACTTAACTTTAAAAATTTAGGATCAGTTAAGAACAGAGCAGCATCCAGCCCCAGTTTACTCACATGTCTGAGGATACAGCTGGTCACGTTCCTCCACACCAAGTCAGGCGGCCCTGTCAAAAACTTTTGTATAAACTGAAGCCTGAAAGTGGCCGTTCTGCTGGCCAGGTGGACAAGGCCCTGTTCCCCCTCTCTCTTGGTAAAAACAGCACCCCTCTTGGCACCCAGTGTAGACCCCCAAAAAAATCCACCATTTTTCGCTGTATCTGAGCTAGTAGACCTGCCGGGGGTCCACACAAGCTAAGCGGTGCCACAAAGGGATGCAACCAGATTATTCAGAACTAAAACTTCGACCTCTATAAGACATCTGAGGGAGTAGCCACTTCCATTTGTTCATTTTATTGTCAATTTTTTCCATGACCGGTCTCCCAGTTTCTCCGCACCCGACCTCAGTACCGAGGAACAGACCGAGATATTTAAAACCGTCCCTTTCCCAGACCAGGTCCTGGGGGAGAACCCGGGAGACCGTCATGCCATTCACCAACCGCGAGGGGCTACACTTTTTGCCAGTTCACCCTCGCTGCAGATAAAATATTAAAACCCAAAACAGTGTTTTCTAAAATGTCCAACTCATGCTGGCCTTTAATAAAAACAATGACGTCATCAGCATAAGCCGATAAAACCATGTTGTCACTAAAACCAGGTAAAATCAGACCCTCAATGTTGTGGCGTAGTCTGCAGAGGAGGGGTTCTAGGGAGAGTGCGTAGAGCATCCCGGACAGAGCACAGCCCTGCCGGACGCCTCTACACACTCTAAAAGGAGCACACAGACTGCCGTTAAACTTCAGCACACTCTCAACCTCACTGTACAACACCTGGATCTTGGCTATGAAACCAGCGCTGAACCCAAACCTCCCCATTACTTTCCAGAGGAAGCTGTGCTCAGCAGCGGTCAAAAGCCTTTTCCTGGTCTAGAGAAATCAGACCAGTGTTAAACCCCAACGAGCTGGAGACCTCCAAAACATCCCGAATGAGGTGGACATTGTCCACCATGGACCTGCCGGGCACACAGTAGGTCTGGTCCCGATGGATGACCTGCTCCATAGCTCTCCCCAGCCTGGAGGCAAAGACCTTGGACAGAAGCTTGTAATCCACACACAGCAAAGACACAGGGCGCCAGTTTTTGATGTCCTGGAGGTTTTTCCTTTTTAGGCAGCAAGCGTAACAACTGCCCTGCGACGGGACATGGGCATGGAGCCAGAGGCCAGACTTTCATTAAAAACATCTAAAATATTCGTGCGCAAAGATGTCCCCAGAAGGCTTTTTAAAAACTTCGACTGTGAGGCCATCAATGCCTGGGGCACGTTCTCCCCTGCATACTCTGCAGGGCAGCGTGGACCTCCTGCAGTTGAATGGACGCCTCAAGACAGGAGTTGGTCTCCTCAGAGACCTAGGGTAGCCCCTCAGGAACTCCTCCTGTAGAGCCTCCTGCTCCTCATACTCACTAGAGTACAGAGGGAGTAAAACTCTACAGCTTCGCCTTCTGATCTGCCTCGGCTCCATGATCTCCTGCCCTGTGTCTGAGAGCAGTGTGTGGATTACCCGCCTCTGCCCATTCTTCCTCTCCAGGCCGAGAAGAAGCTAGAGGGAGCATCCATCTCCGAGATGGTCTGGAATCGGGACCTGACCAGTGCACGTGCCTTGTACTAACGTCCAGCAGGTCTGCTAAAGCTAGCTTTTTGATTTTGAGGACTTCAAAATGTCCTCGATCTCCTGTGGACTCACTTAACTTCTCTAGTTCCACTATATCACTCTCCAGGTCCTGCATAGATCTGGTGATGTCACGATGTGACGTTGAGGGTGTGCTGTTGACACAAAAGCTTAATTTCCGTCTTACCATGGTCCCACCACTGCCTAAGACTGCTAAAATCACCCTTTCTCTGTCTAAAAATTCCCAAAAATAAATAAGGACCTCTCTAAAATTTTTGTCAAAAGTTAAAACCGAGTTAAAATGCCAATGCGCACTTTTCGGTTTCACATCTCTTATAAAAACATGACATAAAACCAAAGAGTGATCAGTAAAAACAGCCGGAACAATATTACACACTTTAAAAATATTAAAATGTTGTTTAAAACAATAAATACGATCAAGTCTGGCTGAGGAGATCCTACTCTCTCTGAAGTGGGACCATGTGTACTGTCGGCAGTCTGCATGCATCCTTCTCCATACATCCACCAGGCCATAGGTGGAGACCAGCCGCCCAGAGCATGCTGGGAAGCTGGATCGCGGCTCTGCATGGTTACGATCTAAAAGAGCATTTGCAGTACAGTTAAAATCCCCACCCAAGAATAAAAAATCCTCCGATGCACAATCATTTAAAACCCCACCTACCTTTTCTAAAAAGATCTTTCTCTCTACACCGGTTTTTGGGGCATACAGGTTAATAAAACAGCCGTAAAATGATCAAACTGAGCTCTGACTAAAAGCAGCCTCCCCTCGATAAAATGCCGGACCTCCAGTGAGACCGGGAGAAAGTTCTGGAGAGAGGAAGCCCACTCCTCCCACTCAGAGAGGAGCCATGGCTCAGGATGGCTTCCCCTTCCCATTCTCTCCTCCAGTCGGCCTCGTTGCTGCTGTCACTGTGAGTTTCTTGTAGAAATAAAACATCAATGTGTTTCATTCTCATGGTTTCATAAATGCTGGCTCTTTTAATGACATTCCTAGCTCCATTTACGTTCAAACTCCCAACTTTAAAAACATCCATAATAAATGAAATGTTAAAAGCAACAACAATAAACAATAAATTAATCAACATTGGGCGTACTTCATCATCTAGGCGTAGTTGTTTTTACTTTAAGCACAAGTTTTTCAATCTAAAACCCTCTTGGACTGTGATTTCGAAACCTCCTTCCGGCTGTTGTGAAACTAACAGAGGAGCAGAAAAGAACCAAATCGGGAAAAAACTCTTCTACTTTTACACCTTGCTGATTCTTTGTTTGTTTTAGGAAACATTTTATTTCCTCAGCAGTATAAAACTTCCTCTGTTGACTGCTGCTATAGTTAGGAACTTCACTTTCATCAGACACACCTTCATCACTCTCACTACCATCCGTACACACCTTCCTCACACTCTCCTCACTCACTTTCGGCTCCGCCTTAGCCTCACTGGAGGCACTGGGAGTCTTCCGTGTGCGTTTTACAGGTAGTTTGGATTTAACTACAGCCTCTACTCCCTCCATCACCACCTCCTCCTCCAGCACCTCCTCCTCTACCTGTTCGCTCCACCTAACACTTTGCTCCCCCACGTTTCATTTCCCTCCTCAGTCTGTACCTCCCCTGTCTCCCCAGACTGTCCCCCTGTGTGTCCCTGAGCTCACCTGTCTCCCCAGACTGTCCCCAAACTGTGTGTCATTACCTACTCACTTCTCTCCTTCCATTTCCAGACACCCTTTACCTGTCTATCCTTTCCTTTTCTCCTTTCTTTCTCCTCCACCCATCCTAAACTCCTCTCATCCTTATCCCTCACACTCTCCCTCTCACAACATCCACACTAACTTACCGGTGTATTTACAGTCCTACTCACCCGGTGCATCCATCCATCGACCGCGCATCCGCGCCTATTGCAGCCGGAGGCGGCCCTGTCGGCCGCTCCGGGCTGACCGTGACCCGGGCAACAGCCCCACACGGTGGGGTCGCCTGACCCAGCGAAGACCGCTGGGCATCCGCCCTCCCGCAGTACCCCGGTGCCCGAGAGGCGAGGCGGACCCTGACACCAGCTGCCCTCCCGGACGGGAGGATTAGGATCACCTGCGTCACCGGGCAGGCCCTCACCGTGTGGCCCACCTCTCCCACAGCAAAACATTTCATCCCTGATGGCCCGTTGCAAAAATCCACGTATTCACCGTCATCTACTTCTTTTATGGGGCGGGAGTGTCAGCCTCCTGTCGATGGTTCGGTATCATATAGAGCTGTCCTCACGGTAGAGACACCACTCCCTCCTTCCTTCCTTCCTTCCTTCTCCTTCCTTCCTTCCCCTTCCTTCCTTCCTTCCTTTTCCTTCCTTCCTTCCTTCCTTCCATCCCTCCTTCCATCCGCTCGTCATCGGCTTTCAATCGCATTTCGCGGAGAGAGAAGAGCAGGAGAGAAGCGTTATGGTGGAGAGAGAGACTGAAGAAGAGAAGCGTTATATGGTGGAGAGACATAGAGAGCTATGAAGAGAGAAGCGTTATATGGTGGAGGAACAAGAGAGACTGAAGAGAGAGCGTTATATGATTAGGAGAGACAAGAGAGACTGAAGAGAGAGGCGTTATATGGTGGAGAGAGAGACTAAGAGAGAGAGAGTTATATGGTGGAGAGACATAGAGAGAGACTGAAGAGAGAGGGCGTTATATGGTGGAGAGAGATAGAGAGAGACTGAAGAGAGAGAGAGTTATATGGTGGAGAGAGAGAGAGAGACTGAAGAGAGAGAGTGTTATATGGTGGAGAGAGATAGAGAGAGACTGAAGAGAGAGAGAGTTATATGGTGGAGAGAGATAGAGAGAGACTGAAGAGAGAGAGTTATATGGTGGAGAGAGATAGAGAGAGACTGAAGAGAGAGAGTGTTATATGGTGGAGAGACATAGAGAGAGACTGAGAGAGAGAGAGTTATATGGTGGAGAGAGATAGAGAGAGACTGAAGAGAGAGAGAGTTATATGGTGGAGAGAGATAGAGAGAGACAGAAGAGAGAGAGTTATATGGTGGAGAGAGATAGAGAGAGACTGAAGAGAGTTATATGGTGGAGAGATAGAGACTGAAGAGAGAGCGTTATATGGTGGGGAGACATAGAGAGAGACTGAAGAAGAGAGAGTTATATGGTGGAGAGAGACAGAGAAGAACCGAAGAGAGAGCGTTATATGGTGGAGAGACAGAGAGAGACTGAAGAGAGAGAGAAGCGTTATATGGTGAGAGAGATAGAGAGAGACTGAAGAGAGAGAAGCGTTATATGGTGGAGAGACATAGAGAGAGACTGAAGAGAGAGGGAGAGTTATATGGTGGAGAGAGATAGAGAGAGACTGAAGAGAGAGAGAGTTATATGGTGGAGAGACATAGAGAGAGACTGAAGAGAGAGGGAGAGTTATATGGTGGAGAGACATAGAGAGAGACTGAAGAGAGAGAGAGCGTTATATGGTGGAGAGACATAGAGAGAGATTGAAGAGAGGGACCGCCGGCGCTAGAACAAAGCCGTGAATCAGAGAAATAAAACGTGTTTTCTCCGATTCATCTCTAGAAATGCGACTGTAGCGAGCATGTCACTATCACTAACGTTATCCACATTTATATTTACAAGAAACAAATGATATATCCAGCTTCAAAAAGGTCTAAAAGTCGGAAGTTAGAACGAATGCATTGTGCAAAGAGTGGTTGCTATGGAGACGAGACACAGTGTTGAGTTCCGTTGCTCTGATTGGTTGTAGGTCTATCCAATGAATGCAGAGGCATTTCTTTTCCTGGTTCGGTCTTTTATATATGTCAATGGTTGGAACACGCCCCATAATCACAGCCCAATGGAGCGGTTTCAGACTCACATTCTGACTAGAATCTGAGTAGGACACATCAGGCTACAATAATACACTAACACAATGTACTATGTGTTTACCAAAAAAAGGCAATCATGTCTCAAAATCAAATAATTCTTCCAGAACACTAACACATGTTCTCTCCCAACAGGAACATTTAGTCAATCATAGAACAATATCATACAAACACTAACACATGTTCTCTCCCAACAGGAACATTTAGTCAATCATAGAACAATATCATACAAACACTATCACATGTTCTCTCCCAACAGGAACATTTAGTCAATCATAGAACATATCATACAAACACTAACACATGTTCTCTCCCAACAGGAACATTTAGTCAATCATAGAACAATATCATACAAACACTATCACATGTTCTCTCCCAACAGGAACATTTAGTCAATCATAGAACATATCATACAAACACTAACACATGTTCTCTCCCAACAGGAACATTTAGTCAATCATAGATCAATATCATACAAACACTAACACATGTTCTCTCCCAACAGGAACATTTAGTCAATCATAGAACAATATCAGACAAACACTAACACATGTTCTCTCCCAACAGGAACATTTAGTCAATCATAGAACAATATCATACAAACACTAACACATGTTCTCTCCCAACAGGAACATTTAGTCAATCATAGAACATATCATACAAACACTATCACATGTTCTCTCCCAACAGGAACATTTAGTCAATCATAGAACAATATCATACAAACACTAACACATGTTCTCTCCCAACAGGAACATTTAGTCAATCATAGAACAATATCATACAAACACTAACACATGTTCTCTCCCAACAGGAACATTTAGTCAATCATAGATCAATATCATACAAACACTAACACATGTTCTCTCCCAACAGGAACATTTACTCAATCATAGAACAATATCATACAAAACACTTTCATCAGGTAGAATTACAGAAACTGCATTATTTTATGTGTCAGGTCTGCCCTTATACAGTAATAATAGACAATAGTTATTGTATTGTTATTGTTATTATTGTTTTGCACTACAGTTTCTCTTGAAGCCTCTCTACATTTTTGTTTTGTTGGGCTTAATTCAATTCAATTTTCAATTCAATTTTATTTATAGTATCAAATCATAACAAGAGTTAGGTAGGTCTAGACCACACTCTATAATTTACAAAGCGACAACAATTCCAACAATTACAGTAATTCCCTCAAGAGCAAGCAGTGCGACCAGTGCGACAGTGGCGAGGAAAAACTCCCTCTTGGGAAGAAACCTGGGACAGACCCAGGCTCTTGGTAGGCGGTGTCTGACGAGCCGGTTGGGGGTGTGATGAACAGTGGCGATAATGTTGATAATGCATAAATGTATGCATTCTGTTTCTTTTGCTGCAGAGATTCAATACCATAAATGAAAGAC
The DNA here is from genome assembly GCF_010015445.1 of Perca fluviatilis. Classification (NCBI taxonomy): domain Eukaryota; kingdom Metazoa; phylum Chordata; class Actinopteri; order Perciformes; family Percidae; genus Perca; species Perca fluviatilis. The sequence goes on from NW_024375722.1 coordinate 15,587, forward strand.
CCATCTCAGAGTAGCTTTATAGAATGTAATTTATGAAGAAAAGGAGACAGAATTGTCCTGGTACTCCTCTTCCTCTCCCTCGTGAAGGAATCTTTCTTATTTTCTGTGTTCATCTTTATTGTTCCTTTTCCACACAAAATCAGCCCAAATATGTCCTCTGTTACTGTATGTACTACAGTAACATATGATCATGTGATTCAAAGGACCTCAACAGCTGAGTGTGTTTCCTAGATACCAATCAGCTGTGATTGATCTATTTTCATAACTTCAATCAGCTGTTTCTCAGTAGCAATGGAACAAAATGCAGGGGATATATTTGTGTTTATTTGTGAACAGCTGTTCACTTTGACTTTAGCCTATAAGTTAGGTTTAGAACATGATGTTATCTATTCTGACTTACAGAGTGAAAGCATTTATAAATTGGTCAGTAAAGATCCATTGTTTTGGTTTTGAGCTTGTGTGTAAAAGAAGTTCAAGCATTTTAAATGTGTGTTAACTGGATGCATTTAGTGTCAAAGCTACAAGAAATGTGATAACTGTATAGCCTACACAGACGGATGTTGTGCTAACTGTGTTAAGAGTTTAGGAAAGTTGTTAAAAGTATTGAAAAAAGTGTCATAGTGATCGTAAAAGAAGTGTAACCCATAGTACCGAGCCTTTTTGACCCTCCTCAGCCACTGGAGGTCACCATAGGGTTAAGTTAGGGTTAACCCTAGTGGTCGTAGTAGTTCTGACGAGAGCAAAGCAGGAAGTAAGGTGAGGAAGTATAAGAGCACCAAATGTCCTGGTTAGGAGGGGTTCATGTCCCTTTGGAAAAGAAAAGGAAACAGAGATGTTTTTTTAACTTTAAGGAAGAAATGGAGCTACATCACGTTCTGCGTCACCATGGTAACCTTCAGGAAGTGAAGTCACGTCTGATTTGAACCCAAACCTCCATCTTTTTATCATCTTAACTCAGTAGTTTTGGTGTTTAAACCTAACATCTGATATCTTGGTGGAAAACTAATGAAACATGTTTTACTGATATGTTCAACATGTTGTGACTTGACAGATACATTAATAACAACATGTTATCATTGTGTTGTAGTGTAATTCATGTAAAGTATTGGTGGACAGAGAATCATCATCTGATCATCATGATGGATCTTCACTATTTAAACTAAATGGACTGTGGGTCACTTAGTGCAGCCAGTGAAGGAGCTGAGCTCTGATTGGCTGAGTCCTCTCTGCAGTCACAGTAATCAGATTACAGAAAGACCCATACAGGATGATTACTAACCTCTGGCGCTGGTTCAAAGGATGACGTATTCTCGATACCTTGATAGACAGATCTACCTGTGGAAACAGGTGTGATGATGAGATCAGAGACAAATAAAATAAATGTGTTTAACAATCTCCTCTCTCTTATGAGAGGTGTGACATACGTCACGATTTGGGAGTTGTCTGAGCCCGTCCACCATTTTGGGATCCTATGCTATCGGTTGCCAGGGGCAACAGTGTAAGAGCGACACAGACACGGAGCAGGAAAGACAGCTCAAGGAATTATCATCACAGCGTTTTGTTCTCTTAATACATCCATGGTTTAAACAGAGAAATTACGAGAAAAATAAGAAGGCAGCAAAAGAAAAGGGCCCTTACAGGGACAAACTGATAGGAAACAACAATCTCTGAAACTGGTCGAGTATATTAATATTATTATAATATTATGTTCAGCAGCAGTTAGAGTCCACTAAAAGTTCTGTTGTTGCTGCTGAAAGACACATTATTATTCTAAGTGTCTGACAACATTATGGGATGGATCCCTACAGAGATAGACCTTTTAGTTAAAGAGTAAGATCCTTTTAGTTTAACATGAAACAGCCCCGAAATCACCATCACCAAACTCCACCAGACTCCATGTAAATAATCAGGACTTTTATCATCGTAAAACACACTTCATTCAAAGTGGACAGAAACTAAATAAAACTACCAAAAGCCGTCTTGGTTCATCTTTCCACTGTTCCAACAATCACCACTCTGGTTTGGTTGAAATAAACCCTTAATTCACCCATTTACATGTGGAGATATGCTGGCTCTATACACACTAAAAGTCCTGATTATTTACATGGAGTCTGGTGGAGATATGCTGGCTCTATACACGCTAAAAGTCCTGATTATTTACATGGAGTCTGGTGGAGATATGCTGGCTCTATACACACTAAAAGTCCTGATTATTTACATGGAGTCTGGTGGAGATATGCTGGCTCTATACACACTAAAAGTCCTGATTATTTACATGGAGTCTGATGGAGATATGCTGGCTCTATACACACTAAAAGCCCTGATTATTTACATGGAGTCTGGTGGAGATATGCTGGCTCTATACCGCCCAAAAAGTCCTGATTATTTACATGGAGTCTGGTGGAGATATGCTGGCTCTATACACGCTAAAAGTCCTGATTATTTACATGGAGTCTGGTGGAAATATGCTGGCTCTATACACACTAAAAGTCCTGATTATTTACATGGAGTCTGGTGGAGATATGCTGGCTCTATACACACTAAAAGTCCTGATTATTTACATGGAGTCTGGTGGAGATATGCTGGCTCTATACACGCTAAAAGTCCTGATTATTTACATGGAGTCTGGTGGAGATATGCTGGCTCTATACACGCTAAAAGTCCTGATTATTTACATGGAGTCTGGTGGAGATATGCTGGCTCTATACACACTAAAAGCCCTGATTATTTACATGGAGTCTGGTGGAGATATGCTGGCTCTAATGGAATTGCGATAAAAGTTGCGATGTCTTTTGTATGTTTGTTGCAATGAAGTTGCAGAAGACAGGGAAAGTTGCAAAAAAAATTTTTTTTGTATAGTTCTTTAAAAATAAAAAGGAAATTTCTTTTGGGGAGAATAATATTTAGTACTATTAATGAATTACTCTGGCTGAGATTTCCTAGGAACCTTACCAAAAAGGTTCAGGATGCTGCAAATGTTGGTATAATATGAAAATGGCAGGTGGATTTAAGACAAAAAATAATAATTTATTGAATGAATCAAATATGAACATATATGTCACTGTCAGTGGCTTTTTGATATTTACATTGTTAGTTAATTTCCTATCCTGGCCACACACACACACACACAATCATACGGTGTGATAAAATACTTATTGGACTAACTGATCATTGCACTTAAAATAACGTAGCTGTCCTGAATTTAGGCCATCATGTCGTCTCATCTGCGTTTTTTCGTGCATCCACCGTGTGTGATTGTGTGTGTGTGTGTGTGTGTGTGCGTGTATTAAGAGAACTGGATCCAGTGTTCAGGTGAAGCCCCGTACGGTCCACTGAGAGAGCTCTAAAGCGCATTAAGACAACATGGAGCTCGGCTTTTCCGCATTCTTGGCCCATGACGTCACGGTGGACACGCGCACTAGCAACAATTCGTTTGTGTTGTCGTAGCAACCGGTAGCAACATGCTCGTTCATGAGCTTATCTCTCGTGGCTCTTACAAGTGGCGAACTCATGAACTCGCCGTTTTCATTGTCTAAAATATTCACTAACGTTAAACATTGTGTTTTCGTTGTTCCCGATCGTTTACATGCTTAGCTAAATAAACGATAGATGTATTTAGCTAGACAAACAAGGAGATTTAATCATTATGTCGTGCTACTAGCTAGCGCTAGCAGTTCGCCTGCAGTTTGGTGAACAGAGCTCATCCATGGCTTCATCTCTCATCCACGTTACAAGCTTTACAGCATACAGCCCTCGGATGGATCATAAGTGAGAACCAAGGCCATGTAATCACTATGTCTGTAGTAACGTTATGTAGCTAGGCATGATCTTAACACAGCCACGCTAGCTAACCCTGATGTTAGCAACTAGCTAGCTAGCCGATAGCCCCGCCAGTTTGGGAAACGCTAATGACGTTACATCCACGTAACAGTCCATAAAATACCATGTCCATAATACCATGGACGTATTACAATTAGCTATATCCATTATTACAGCTAGCTACATGAGCTCAGGAGAACAGTCATGTGATCATATATCCATTATCCATACAAAAATGTAATATATGGCCATATATGTACTTATATTTTAAATAGCATGACATATATCTATACATATATTTGACTTATCTGAGAACACAATATATGCCTGCAACATATATGAACATTTATGTGTCCAAACATGTGAAGAAAATATTTGAGTTCATCCATATATGATACCATATATCTGCATATATTACAGTATCATATTGGTTTCTCGCATATATGGACAACATTAAGTATAAATATGTGACATACATATTTGTTTTCCACATATTTAATAAATGTATGTAAACATACATGCATGTGATACTGATGCATTTTTAAAGCTATGGCATATGGTTATGGTACTTTGTCGATGTATTTGTCAAAAATGACAAAGAAAACACTGCATTATTGTATTAAAAATACTATATTTGGTATTCACACAATACAGACACAAAATCTCCAACTATAGGCATTTAATTACAAGGCATTCAGACATAAGATATAAAACATTAAATTTTAAATATTGGCATTTGAGGTATTGAGACATTAAGTATCATCTTTTTAAACTATTCAGACAAGTACATACATTTCTATTATTAACTGGCATTTCATTACATGACATTTTGAAGTACAGCAATATTCTTAACTATTAAGTGACATTCCACATTCAGACATGTGCAGGCAGTATTCTTACTATTTAGGACTCCACTAGATATCAGACATAAGTTCATTCTTTTTTAACCTATTGACATTTCATGTCAAGGTATTCAGAGTTAGACAATATTCTTTTTAACTATCAATTGGCATTTCACTGACAAGCGAAAACTCTAAAAGATTGTGTTTTCACTATTTGGTCTGCATGGGTAAAAATGTTTTCCATTCTTTGACCCCTTTGTTTTGTTTTTAATCAATTCGTCAACTCATTACGATTCAAAAACATAATTAACATTCAGGTTTGGAAGATTCATAAAGAGACACTTTCTCTGAATAACTGCAGCTGGAACAGCTGTCAAATGCCCCAACTTTTTGCCAACAGCAACAAAGTGGTGTGGGTTCGACAATGAAGCAAAAAAACTGTGTCGCTTTGTTTCAAAAATAATGTCCTATGGCATAGCAGCGTGCTTCTCCACTTCCTAAGTCTGCAACAACAAACGTATCAACACTGAAAATACTGTTATCTGTGAGGACTACAACATGCGAGTTTCTCTTCCTCTCTCTTGAATGTCTTTTAGAGTGCGCAACTTCACCATTAATTACTGCCCTGTCACGGTAACTGACAAGAAGTTCTCTCTCTATGTTATAAGCTACATTGTGGAGGGCAAGGTAGTCATCTTGCTCAAGTCTTACTTTCTCATGTCTGCCTCCAAGTGCAATGACCTCTTTACACCTTATTGCACTCTGGGTGTGTGTAGGACTGACTAAGTCTTCAGCGGCGGAAATGCATTCAGAGGATGCATTTGAAAGTGTTTTCTTGGCATATAAGGGCAGACCCTTCTGTAACTGAAATGTTTTGGCAATCTGCAAAGGGACCCCTTGTGTGCTCTTGATCATTTTGAGCAGCCTGTGATTATATGACTCAAATGTGAAAGCTGAATGAGCCCATAAAGGACCCCAGTTTCGCACACTTTGTGCAAGGTGAAGAGAGAGATGGACATTATAGGACACATTTTGTATACCATAGAGATCCCCCATTTCCATCACAAATCTCCTAAGCATGATGTCTGCTTCCTGAATTTGTTGCAAGGTGACACTTTCAGTTAAGAGCAATGCCAAAGCCTTCACAAACGCCGTCCAGTGTATTAGATAGCTCTGGTAAGATCCCTTTAAGCACTGGGATGCTATAGTAGAAAAGCCACATATACCACTCATGCGCCTTCCAATAGTTTCTCTCTTGCAGTGATCTAGGCACTCTGGAAACACAGGAGGGTGGTTGGATAAGGTGAAGTTTTTGATCAATCTCTTGGATACACCTTCCTACATACCATGGGTTTTCATGATTGTCACTTCTAACCCACATATAAGTCATAGATCTTGCAACACCAAGAAGACAGGCGTGCATGTAGTCAGGTACGCAACCTTGTATCAGGTCAACTGATGGGATCAAGGACAAAATAGACGGTCCTTTCACCTCTTTACAGTAGTGTGATTTTCTATAGCCTCTCGAGCGAAATTTAGGCTGCTACCATGATTTCTGCTTTCAGTATCAGACTCAAAAGGATAGACCCGTCATGACCTTGACCCTTCTCAACCACTGTACCTTTTGTAAACAGTATGAACATCCAAATTCTCCATTGAATTGCTTAAAATTTTGAATCATCGGTCTTGCAACAGAATCACATACTGCCACCAAGGGAAATACTTTGGAACGGGCCACGAATACCATTTGCACTGATCCACTCAAACCCATGAGTAAGCAATTGATTGCATTCTTTCACAAATGGTGATAAGTATGTGTTACAGTTTGGCTTTGATGAACCAAACCATAAGGCTGACAACATGACTTGTTTTGCTCTCAGATCAGGTGGTAATTCATTGACTGTATAGAGAAGTGGCCAAATACTGTAAGAAGATTTCTTAAACACAGGTACCCCGTCAAAGCTAAAGGTTAGTGTGAGATTGACGTGATGCTCAGATTGGCCTTCACTATTTCCGTTAACCCTCTTGTAAAGCTCACCATCTGTGATATCTGTCAGTGGGCTAGAGTGAGCACCACTGTTAGGCCTAGTCAACTGGCTGAAGAGTTCCTCTTGTTCCATCATATTCCTTAATTGTGATTCTAGTGGAAAAACAATAAAGAAGTGCCCCTGTTTCATGTGATCGGCTACACTACAAGAATATTGACAGTTAGGACAAACCACTTTTTCTCCCTCAATGTTTACAGAAATTGTGCATCCCTCACATATGTAGTGAAACTGAATATTTCTTTTCAAGTCATCAAAAGTTTTGTAAAAGTGATGTTTGGTAGATGACACAGCATGCCTCTGACTTATAACGTTAACAACTTTAAGTGTGTCTTCTAAAGCTTCATCAGTCAGTCCATGCTTGAGTTTTAAAGCAAGAAGTAGCAACTCATGCTGTTTTCTTGTATCCTCGACAGTAGCAGTTTGCCGTACCTGCCCATTTGCACAGGAAGTGTTTGTAGAGGTTTGGTGGACTGGTGGTATGAATGAGAGGGGAGGTTCTTCACAGACCTGCAACACACAAAGAAATTTTAAATATTATTTTATTTCAGCCAACAATTCCAAATATCAATGATATTAATCTTACTATTATAAAGTAAAACTTTCATAACAATTAACATTCAGGTTTGTTAAATTACACAAATTAGAAAAATCGTACTACTTAATTATCGAAGTATTAACATTAACAATATTAATAGACTAGTAATTAGCTTACATGACAGCCTACATCCTGTATCTCAAAGTGCAGGATCAGGCGATACAAGGCAGGAGCACAGGCCTGAGATCAGGATCATGTGAGGTGCAAGTGCGGACCAGGATCACAGGAGACGAGTGCAGGATCAGGACCATGTGAGTTCAGTGCAGGATCACAGGAGACGAGGCAGGATCAGGACCATGTGAGTTCAGTGCAGGATCACAGGAGACGAGAGCAGGATCAGGACCATGTGAGTTCAGTGCAGGATCACAGGAGACGAGAGCAGGATCAGGACCATGTGAGTTCAGTGCAGGATCACAGGAGACAAGTGCAGGATCAGGACCATGTGAGTTCAGTGCAGGATCACAGGAGACGAGTGCAGGATCAGGATTAAGTGAGTCGAGTGCAGGACCAGGATGAGGGGAGTCAAGTGCAGGACCTGGACCATGTGGAGTTCAGTGCAGGATCAGGACCATGTGAGTCAAGTGCAGGATCACAGGAGACAGTGCAGGATCCCAGTCGAGTGCAGGATCCTCCAAGTGATAGGATCAGGATTAAGTGAGTCGAGTGAGACAGAGGAGTGAGACCAGGATGAGGGGAGGAGTGAGAAGGAACGGGGTAGAGTGCAGGACCACAGGAGATGCGTGCAGGATCACTTAGGGTAACAGCAGAATCACATACCTGAAATAGGAAACAAATATTTCATATTATTATGAAAATAATAATATCACTTCAAGGCAGTATTTCAATTCAACATGTTTGATAAATGATAAAGTAAGTGTATTAATCTTACTATTATAAAGTAAAACTTGCATAACAATTAACATTCAGGTTTGTTGAAATTTCACAAATAAGCAAAAACGAGCCTTAATAGGACGGAGTAGTTTATAGAATTTAATATAATAATATTATTTTATTTAATATTTATAGTATTTATAGATATAGAGACAGCTATTAACATTTACCGATATAGTACTAATGAGTGCAGGATCAGGATCAGGCGACACAAGTGCAGGATCACAGGAGACGCGTCGAATCAGGATCATGTGATAGAGGATCAGAGAGAGTGCAGGATCAGGATTAAGTGAGTCGAGTGCAGGAGCAGGATGGCCGGAGGTCAAGTGCAGGACCAGGACCATGTGAGTTCAGTGCAGGATCAGAGGAGACGAGTGCAGGATCACATACCTGAAATAGGAAACCAATATTCATATTATTATGAAAATAATAATATCACTTCAAGGCAGGGCTGGACGGGCCATCTGGCATACGGGCATTTTCCGGTGGGCCGGCGCACTTACGGGCGAATCGCCGATATAAATAGGCCTTTTTATTTTTTGGCGGCCGGCCCATAAAGAACTCACTGCAGCCCATTGGTTAATTTTCTTTATTGGCACTGGCCTGACCCAATGAAATCCAGGAACCCCCTTCCCACTCCGGGCCGCAAATTTACCGAATCCCACTATGGCCAGCCTCCCGGCCATGAGAACGCGAGCTGTAATAGTTATGCTGGAAGTTTAGCATTCACGTTAAAATGGACAAACGACCACCAAGTGCAAGGGAGGTGCAGAGAAATTAGGGAGAAAAAAGATTAAGAATCTACAGGCGGATTCCTCAAAATGTGCCAACACTTCTGACATGTTTGGGTCTGTAGTAGCTGCTTCAACATCAGCATTACCTGAAGAAGAAGGAGGAGGTGGCTGGATATACAGAGAAGCAGAAAGAAGGAGGAGAGTGACCATGACACGCCGGGAACGAGTGAGAAAAAGATGAGAGAGAGAGTAGATGACGATGTGGTAAGGAGTAGGCAAATTAACAGGGACTCTCAGGAAGGGAGGGAGGCTGTGTGTGTGTGTGTGTGTGTGTGCGCGCGCCGCATGCATAGTGCGTGTGTGTCACATCATAACAACAACAAGCAGTTTGGCTGTAACATTAAAGTTAGTGGCTGTCAGGTAACCTAACTGTTTAAGCTCATTGAAAATGCTAGCGGTTAGCCTGTTGGGCAGCTGAAAAGTTTGTGTTGATACAAGCATCAGAGTTCCTTGAAATGTTTAATTAGCTTCTCTCCGTATTGGTGCTCTTTTCCAGGGCATATACTACTCTCAGATTTAGTGTAGCTTTTGGGAAGTGTTATGGTTATAGTATTTAGCAGACACTTGTGTCCAAAGCGACAAAATATGAATCTTACAATAGTTAAAATTAACAGTAAACTGTTTTTAAAGTTGCTAAGCCAATATTAATAACAACAATAATGGCAATACAATATCAATAATAAAAATACCATAAATATACAAATCATAACTACAAGAATGAATTAATTATTTAAGTGTAAGATCAACAGATAAGTCTTGAGACCCTCTTGAAGGATCCAAAACTATCACATGAACACAGAACACTAGGCAATTGTTATCATAGAATGCAAGCAGATTTTAAGAGGACTGTCTTGGCAGGAACGACTAATGTCTGACCAATCACAGTGGGTGTTGGCCGCCTGGGCAAAAATGCCCGGACCAATTTTTTGTCTCAGTCCAACCCTGCTTCAAGGCAGTATTTCAATTCAACAGGTTTCCTTAATCTCTGATAGCACATGATTTTTTGTACAATAACTTGCCAACTTAAAATGGCTAAACACGAACTAGAGCTAATACACTGCAAAGATAACGTTATAACTAAGTTAGAATTTATAAATTTGGTGCAGGTAAAATAGTAAAAATGGTAGCAGGTTAGACTACAATCCTGACACAGATCAGTGTAGAATTAGACAGAATTTCATTGTGTTCACATGCAAAGTGACTTACTTTTTTCTCTCCTTGGGGAGCCTGGACATGCCGCTGACCTGAACGAAGAAAATAAGAAAAAAATTAACATTGTATTTTTAACACTAAGCTTGACCGTTCTTCAGCCGTTTTGGCAATTTATTATATTATTATTGTCTTTAAGGCCATGTTTACACATATATGTAGATATTTTTATAAACGGATTTTTAAAAAACATCAGTTTGAGGTTGCTAAAACTTCAGTACAAACACATATTTACAAATGTATACTTTATACTTACTTTACTATACTTATTTTTCCCCAATCATTAGATACAGCAGCATTTGTTCTCCTGGTTAACATTACATGTCCTTTATGTCTCCTTTGCACAGCTACAATAAACTTAAACCTACCCAGAGCCATCTTTCTATGGCTCTGAACCTACCTAACGTTCCGTGTACTTTTTCGTTAATTTATTATTTTTTTTTAACAAATAAATGAAAAACGAATTGTGCTTTTCTCTTTATTGGTTTTCAAACTGTTGAAGAGATAAACCATAAAAAAAAAGTAATTTCCCTCATTTTTTTTTTTTACTGAAAATCAAATACATGGACCACCCCTGGTAATACATAAACAATTCTCATAAAATGCGGAAAAGGTCAATAATACTCAAGTTTTCCCTTTTCTTAAGCTTTCTAAATTTAACAGAAACAAATAATAATAATGCAAGGATGCTTGCTTGCTAGTTCAAGTTAGCTAGCGATAATTGCTAAGGTAACTAACGTTATGTCTTATGCACGTAATTGTCTTTTAAAGTTAGCTATCTATATTGTGCACTTACCTTTTCCATCGGACGTGCTGTTTGCGCGAGGAACTGCTGCACCGATGGTAAAGGTATTTTCGATACTCCATTATGAACTTAAAATCAAAATACCGTCTTCCATAGTTGACTCTGAAATCACTGTCTTATTGTTCTTCTTCTTGTTTTTATGGCAGTTGGCAAACAACGTCTGGTTGCATTACCGCCACCTTCTGAAATGAAGTGCATGTCAGAATAATATATTTACTACACTTAAATTATCTTCATTAAACCAGTTCTTCTAAAAAAGAAAAGAAAAGAAAAACATAAAACATAAATCTTCAGAATTCCTTTGCAAAATATAATTTACCATCTCTTCATCTATATTTGAACCTTGCTTTCTCGATAGCACACACTAACCCTTACCTCCGGTAACGGCCATCTGATCTAAAACTAAAATAACTAAAATAGAAAAATAATGAATGTAAGTATAAAATAATAATAATAATAATAATAATAATAATAATAAACATATTGGTTTTGATTTTTAAACATTAACATTTTTCTTATTGAGAATTGTTTTGTTTTTATTAGTAACCAGAGCGTTAACGGCTCTGGTAGTAACCAGTTCTGTCACTATAGCAACACCGCGTACAAACCAAGAAACGTTAATGACGGACAAGGAGAAGACATGTAGCGTTGTAAAATGGTGTGCGGGCCGATGGGGGAAATTAGTATTGTTCACATTAAATTCATCAAATTTTGATCTGGAAAGTTTTTAACGGCGTGATTACCTCTGAAAGCAATTTGCTCCGAGTGGGGTGGGGAAAAACGACCAAAAGGTGGATTCCCCATTTATATGGCTACCGTTCAATCAGTTGGAGGTAAGTTAACTTTTTTACTGCTTTGTATTAGTTACACAGGGACATATGCTCCATTAACATAAATAGATAATTTTATAACGAAACTACGTTGTCAAGAATGTGTTTAGTTAACGTTATATGTGTTTAGTTTTGTTGAGGCAAAAATCTTTATTTGACTTGCCACATTAAGGCTTGTCCGCTTGTCCGGGAAAAGTGGATTTTTTACCGATTTGAAACAATAGCTACATTTTTTCCCCCGCAATCCGGGGCAGCGGGCCGCTAACGTTACACCCAGGCCGCTGTTCAGCTCATTCTCTGTAAGCAATGCAGCATGAAAGCACGGCGAACCAGCCGGTGTTAGTTAGCTAACGTTAGCTTGCTAACTGTGCCTTAACGTTACCTCCTCGCCACATCGTTGACAGAAAATGAGAGACCCGGTGCTAATACGTCACCGGTGCCTTAACGACCGTTATCTACCGGACCGTATTGCAACGCAGATTTTGGTGCCACTGAAATGCTTCTGTCTGATGCTCCGAAAACGGACGTTAGAGGCAACCGAAACATCACCGCATGTCATGCTAGTTAAAACAACACTTGGCAGCAGGTAAAGTTAGCCTACCGTTAACTAGCAGCTAGAGTGCCGTCGAGAGTTAAAAATGCTGACAGCTAAACGGTGTAAAATATGTCTATCTGTATTTCACGGAGAGTAACGTATGACAGTGTGCAGCTGCTGTTGTCGTCGGAAAAACAACACAGATGTGCGTTCACTTGAAATTGGCCTCGCAACCTCGTGCTGCATTCGTGTTGTTGTAAAATACACCGTTCCCATCCAGTGGTCGTTTTTGCCGTATTTCTTTATAATTTTTTTTGAGTTATCTAATATATTGACTTAGTATCTCAATATATTGACTTAGTATTTTATTAATGCTGATAGTGTTTGGATCCTTTCAACGGTTTTATCATAAAATTATGAATCTTTACCCGGACAAGTGACTTTTGTGCATGGAAAAGTGAAACGTAAAGGACAAGTGCCTCAAAAATTTATGTCAAGCCCTGACTTGCTAAAACTACGTTACCTCGAGGTTATGTAGGATAACGTTAATGAACGGCGCGTTCGATGAGTGATCTATTTGTGATAATATCACATGATCACAAATAGATACCTCCTGCCGCACATCGAACGATAATGTGATAATATCATATTGAGTGGGCATTACATTATTCTTTAACTTAGACACTTGTTGGTAACTATCAGTGTTAGTGGCAATGGTGACTGATATTTCTCTGCAATAGACATGAATACTTTGGAGCGAAAGTTGGACAAACGTTCGAAGAAAGATTCCGAAGACGCCATTGTGGGAAAGAGAATCCGTGTTGCCAAACGTCTGTGGGAGGATGAGGATGAGGATGACCCCCCTACTGCCGTGGCCACAGTCAGTGGAACCAAAGTGAGTTTTTGTTTAATGTACTAACATTTAATTCTTTACCCCATAAAGACGATATTTTGACGACACCCCCTGTACCCAAAATGACGAGATTTGAATTGTTTTGGCTTATTTCTCGTTTAAACACCCATTTTGACCTCAAAGTACGCTGGTACGTCTAAACTACGCAAAAACCTGGTGACACCTCTGTGCACGCGCAGTCCTCAAATCAAGCAGCAGCAAAAGAAGAACAGTTCAACCAATCATAACGCTGGGTTAATTCCCCAAATGGCAAGCGTGTATGATTGACGAATGTAAGGCCTACCATTAAACAGAGACTGAAAATCGACACCAAGAATCCCGCTCGATCCCCTTCCACTCGCTCAGCGCAGCAGCCCGCCGTCTGACTGATTTAAACGAGGACAGTAGCTACAGTAGTCAGTCACGGTACTTCTGATTCCTGAAGGTAAACGGGCTGGGGTGGATGTGGAAAGTTGAAATATTGTATTGAGTTAACTTAAAATGGATTTGATTATCACACAGGAGTGATCGAATGGATTATTTTAAAATACTCCATCATTCGTTCATGGTTTCTCAGATAAGAGAGAGACTTCATTCGGCCATGCAAATTATAAATGCTTGCTGTATAACCATCTTATATCATTTATATCTACTATGTACCATACTACAAACAAACTACAAAACAAGCTGCTCAGATTTGCTTCCTGTTTGTACTTCAAAACCGGAGCTCATTTGAAATATGCCGCATCCCCCCTCCCAAGCAACACTATTGTTTATAAATTTTAGGTGGCTTGGGACAAAAATATCATACAGTAAGCTTGTAAGCATAATGATATATATAACTACGGCAATAATTTGTATGTTTTAATTTAGAAAAAAAACATTTATATGTTGCCACAGGCTGCCATTCACAATCAAGGGGCGGAAATCCTAGCTTCCTTGGAAGAACAAGCAGAAAATAGTGACAACGAGCTCTCACTTGTACGTCAAGAATTGCTTGAAATAAAAAAATTCATCTTCACAGGTAAATGTATTATATTTCCATTCTACACACACACATACACACAGTAAAACTTAAATAGCTGGGGCTTTTATTTTGCCAGATCATAACAAATCGACCTGCTATTTAATCCCCATGACAAAAATTTAACTTTTTTTACATTGAATCTAGAAAAAAAAATAGACCTACCTACCGACCCTTTTTTTCTTCTTTTTTTGCTGTTACTGCAATATTTTTAAGGATGGCCTCATTATTTTAAAAGGACTGATAAGAAGCGTGATGTTTTCAACAGTGAGTCTCACTAATACATTGATGGGATAAATGCAGAGACTGAATTTCCCTCACAGGATCAAAAGAGTATACTTCTATTCTTATACTTATTGGCTACAGTCTTTCACATCTGTTTTTCTTGTTGATGCAGAGATACCTCAGATAAAAGAAATGCTCAATAGCTCCATGCACCTCGGCAGTCCAGGGTCTCTCCCCAGCCCTTCAAACCCTGTTCAAATAGTGAGTACTTTTTTATGCAGTGCTGTTGGAAAGTATGTGAACTGCTTGCAATCACCTTGTCTTCTATATTAATTGGTCATAATCGAATACAGTTTACTGTAAATTTGTCCTAATCTAATCTCCCAAATTTCCTGGTACCTTGTGGCAATTGCTCTTTTTGACACTACTTATTGATAATATGAAATCTCCAACATTGACAGTAGGGACCAGGAATGCTTGTCATAATACTATTGGGACCAATTTCAACAGTCAATTGTACATAAATCTGGAATGCTGGATATGTTGTTTACTATACTGAAATAAGACTTTTAAGCCTATCAATTTTATTTTGTTCAACAGGAAGAAATTGTCCCGGGTTCAGGTGTTTACGTACCGCGAAGTGTGTGGCGCTCTGCTTGCCAGGCATCCAGTGGGACTTCAATGGCAAGGATTTTGCTGCTTGGGGTGTTTGACATTGAAACACTCGTCAAAAGTAATTTGAGAGGTTAGTATTGTCTGTGCAGTAGTGTAGAGTGTGGTTAAAAATGCTTATTCTATGGTCACATTTGTTATGTTAAAGCTACATTGTGTAAAAACTTCTCCCATCTAGCGGTGAAATTCTATATGACAACCAACTGAATATTACTTTCTAGCCCCTCCATTCCGGTGATGTTTTAACTCCCTACGGGGGCCGTTTCATGTAAAGGCTTCCAGTACAAAGCAAAAGCAATGAAAAAAATAACTACAATTTAGAGTGTCCTTTGCCTGTGATCCGTCATAGCACACAGATTTATGTTACAACGTAGCCTAGACAATTCTTTTTCATCGGCGCAAGGAAAAGTATCCTAGACGTCGTTCTAGCGTTATGCACAACCATGCTATAGTTAGCCAAGCAACTATAAAACTTCGAATTTACACCATAGACTGTATAGATTTAGACGAATAGGCTGAATTACCTGTCGAGAAGAAAGCAGGCAACTTTTGGCGTTCCCTTTTAAAATCCTTGTTCCTCATGAGGCCACTCCAATATTGACTTTGGTCTTGTTTTTCCTGTCGCGTTGTCGTTATAATTCTCTTTTTCGCTTCCTTGGTGACTCCTTTTCACGTCCTCGAGAATAGGTGTGATCCTCCATCTTCAAAAGTGGGGAATGACCGAAAAAGTTTGAGAACCACTGCCTTAGATGGTAGCGACCAACCCTCTGGCTCAAGAACTACCTTACTGAACTGATTGGAATCAAACCAAACTGGTCTACCCTTATTCCGATTAAGACACCCAGATAATGCAATTGAAAGTCAAATAACTTGTGCATGTACAGTATACACCAATTGAACTGAAGTTGGACTGGAGGAACCCTGCTTGCCGTGTTGTCTGCCTTCTGCCCCTTCTTCCAATGGAACCTATATATAACATTTTCATAGGATTTGTGTTACGTGCCTTATACTGGAATTCAGGTCTTAGCCTGATTATTAGTAATAATTTGATTAAAGGGGCGATGGTGGCGCAGGTGGTAGAGGTACCATTTGATTCGAGCCCCGCTCTGCCTGACCCCATCAAAGTGTCCTTGAGCAAGATACTGAACCCCAAACTTCTCCCAGTGGCAGGTTGGCACCATGCATAGCAGCCTCCGCCACTGATGTGTGAATGGGTGAATGTGAGGCATACATTGTAAACGCTTTGAGTGCTGCGTAGGAGTAAAAAAGAACGCCAATATAAATGGGACCGACTGTGTGTATGTGTCTGTTTTCAACCATTTTGATTGTCATGCTGCTGATAATGAAAACGTAAACTATATACTGGTTATTGTTCATCCTGAGAAACAACTTTTTTTCCCTCAGGAGGGGAATCCAAGGTTTCAAAGGGGGGAGATGGGGAGAGAAGAAGCGGCCTGGATGAAATAAAAGTAAAAGCTATAATGGGTAAGTTATGATTTTGCTATTTGACATCATCTGCCACAGGTCTGTATTTAAAGTGATGTGAGCCTAGACTCAGTCAAATCAGCTACTGGGCTGACAACATTTTAAAATCCTGTGCACAGAGCTGTACATGACTGTAGATGATTCATTTTCCAATGCTGAGCGAAGTCAACTTTAAAAGTGGTTACCTACGGCACTCAGCCTTCATTTATATTTATGCATTTTGCAGACGCCTTTATCCAAAGCTTACATTTTTCAACTGTCAATTAGTTCAGGGACAGTCTCCTCGAGAGCAACTTAGGGTTAAGTGCCTTGCTCAAGGGCACAACAGTGGTGACTGGGATTCGAAACTCACAAATTCCAGGCTACTGGCATACTAGCCAGGTTCCTTAAAGGAATACTAATAGGCTCGAATAGGCTCATTTTACAACTCCCCCAGAGATAAAAAGTTGAGGTTTACCGTTTTCGAATCCATTCAGCTGAACTCCGGGTCTGGCAGTACCACTTTTAGCATAGCTTAGCATAGATCATTGATTCTTACGAGTCCATTAGCATCTCTTTGAAAAGTTGCGATTTTCCAGGCCTATATGGCTAGGAACTATACTGTCATTCCTGTGTAATAATCAAGGATCTGTGCGGCCGTACATGGGTGCAGCAGGCGCAATGATATTATGCAGCGCAAACACAAACTTGCCAGTGACGACGTAAGTTATCTAGCTGGGGATTGGCTGGGGACTATTTTCGGGCACTGCGTAATATCATTGCGCCTGCTGCACACATGGTACGGCCGCACAGTTCCTTGATTATTATGCAGGAATGAGAGACTTTTAATTTTCCGTTGGTCTTAGTACACGATGTAACTACAGAAGAGTCAAGTTTTAAATAGGAAAAATATCAAAACTCTTTTCATTTTTTTGAAAGAGATGCTAATGGAAAAGTGGTACTGCCAGACCCGGAGTTTGGCTGAATGGATTCGAGAATGATAAACCTCAACTTTTTATCTCTGGGGGAGTTGTAAAATGAGCCAAAAAAAGTGTATCCCTTTAACTACTGTGCTACCACCACCCCTTTTGGCTTCGTGCCTGTGTCTGAACCACACCCATGGAGATATCTGTGAACAAATGGACAATCATTCATGGGGCTGCAGGTAGTGCATCCCAGAATTTTCAATGTATATGTTCAAATTCACATTCGGCGTTCCAAAAAAAAGTTAGTTTCGATGAGAGGTGGTGGTGTTTTGGCACTATCTCGCCTGCAAATTAAATTGGTGCAAAACTGGTTGCCATGCTTACACACTGATTGCAGTGTAAGTGTGGCCTTACTTGCATACTCACTTACTTTGTCACTCCATTTTACTGACTTGCACTAGAAGAAACTGCAATAAAGATTTTTTTTTATCTTGGTGATAAGTTTATCCACCAGTGTTTTGTCTGCTTTATACTTAAAACTTTTTTCTTTAAAATCTACCTTCTCAGATGCAGTTATGTCAAAGCACTCGGCTGTTTCGACTGGCCAGATCGGAACAGCCCTGAATGGGAAGATGGCAGAACTAAGACTGGCAATGTTCAGGAAAAATGTTACTTAAAAATTTGTTAAAATGAGAAATGTGTTTCCCCAGTGAGTGAGTTTAGAAATGTTTGAAATGTTTGAAAATGTAATACTGAGGGAAAAAGGTGAGCACTTTGAAAAGGTTTTAAAAAGAAAATAAAGTCTAAAGTTAAATGAAGTAAAGTTTTTACTTGAAAAGATTGTACTTGTTTGTACTTGTCAAGTATTTTCTGAAAAAGAATTCAGTAAAGTTTGTATTTGAAAAGACTTGGAATTGTGTGTTCTGTGGAATGAGTACAAATATATGTGCAGGCTGTATAAAAAACATAGTTGTGTCACTAATATAAGTGAAAGTACATGGTATCATCATATTAGAAGCATATTTGTATCCGTAATATAAGTGAAAGTACATGGTATCATCATATTAGAAGCATATTTGTATCCGTAATATAAGTGAAAGTACATGGTATCATCATATTAGAAGCATATTTTTATCCGTAATATAAGTGAAAGTACATGGTATCATCATATTAGAAGCATATTTGTATCCGTAATATAAGTGAAAGTATGTACTATGGAAATAAGTACATATATGCATGTATACATATATGCGTCTTACATATATTAAACATTTATGTGCATATACAGGAAAATATATGGCACTTACATGAAAACGGCCATTTTTGCTATATTTTGAAATATATGTTTCATATATGTATATGTATTTTATATATATGAATTTTGCATATATTCCCATATAGGCAGCAGACATACATGGGCACTGACATTATATATGTTATTTACATATATGGCCATATATTACATTTTTGTATGGGGTGTCCTGTTGACTGCTCGTTTATTGGATCCCCGCGTCTGTCTGGCCACGGTGGAGGGCTTGCCATGGTATGGAGAAATATCTACCCCTGTCAGCTGGTGAGCGTGGAAACTTTCTCCTCTTTTGAACTGCAAATCACTAGAGTTGGTCGGATAAAGCCGTTCTATTGCATTCTTATTTATCGTCCCCCTGGTTTTGCTGGGCAGTTTTTATCTGAGTTCACAGACTTTATGTCATCGGTTATTAAATTTGAAAAGCTATTAATGGTTGGGGATTTTAACCTGCACACTGACGTGACTGATAACCATGCTGCAAAAGATTTTCTTAGTATTACTGACTCACACAATCTAAAGCAGCATGTTCATGGGCCCACACATGCTGGTGATCATACATTAGACCTTGTTTTTACACTAGGCCTGGAGGTTAATTCTATATGCTGTGAGGATATGTTGATTAGTGACCACAAGTGTATCTTTTTTAATCTCTCTACCATTGCTGATCCCTCCTGCCGGAAACGATTGACATGTCAGCGTATTATTACTCAAACAACTGTTGAGCAATTTATCTCCCAGTTTAGCTGTGACTTTAATACTATGGGTAATAATGATGTTGAGCTCTTAATGCAATCTTTTAACGACCTATGTTCTTCTGTGTTGGACAAAGTGGCTCCTTTAAAGTTAAGATCTAAGCCTATCTGTAACGCCTCGCCTTGGATGATGGACGATGTGCGTTGTCTAAGGAGGAGGTGTCGTAGGACTGAACGCCTGTGGAAATCCACTGGGCTTGAAGTACACCGTCTGTATCTTAAGGAGCTCATGCAGGATTTTAATAATTTAGTTAAGAAATCCAGGTTGGCCTATTTTTCTAATTTAATTTCTTCTTCTAAGAGAAACCCTAAGGTTTTATTTGATACTATAAATAATATTGTTTCTCCTCCTGCCATTGTGCCAACAATGTGCTCTCAAGATGACCGTAATAGGCTGTTGTCATTTTTTATTGATAAGGTAGAGTCTATTAGAGCAAATATTCAGCCTGGGCCACACCTTCATGTGGACTGCCTTTCCTTACTTAGGCCTATTACCATTGAATTTTTCCAACCAATCAGCCTCCAGGAGTTGCTAAACATGGCCAAGAAAATGAAAATGTCCTTTTGTTCACAGGATATAATACCACCCTCATTATTTTCAAAAGCACTTCCTGCCATTGGCCCTAGTATAGTGACTATTGTCAACTCCTCATTGGCCACAGGCTGTGTCCCGTCCTATTTTAAACATGCCACAATCCAACCTATACTAAAGAAGCCTAATTTGGACCCAACAGTGTTAAAAAAACTATCGCCCCATTTCAAAGCTGCCATTGTTGTCCAAAATTCTCGAAAAAGCTGTGGCTAATCAACTTACAGCGGTTTTAGAGAATTTGGAGATATATGACAAATTTCAGTCAGGTTATAGGAAGAGACATTCTACTGAGACGGCCCTGGTGAGAGTCCATAATGACCTTCAGATGGCCTCAGACGTAGGTTTATGCTCACTGTTAGTACTTTTAGACCTCAGTTCTGCCTTCGATACAGTCGACCACCATATCATGATTAAGAGATGACATGAATGGGTGGGTATATCAGGTGTGGCCTTGTACTGGTTTGCGTCCTATCTTTCGGGTAGAACTTTTGATGTCTCTATTGTGGATTGTCATTCTTCATCATCGCTCCTGTCTTGTGGTGTTCCACAGGGTTCAGTGTTGGGCCCAATATTATTCATTTTATATATGTTGCCTCTAGGTGAGGTTATTCGCAATTTTAACATTTCTTATCATTTTTATGCAGATGACATACAGCTCCATTTTACTTTTAGGCAAAATGAGACATACAAACTTACTAGGCTCCTAGATTGCATAGATGGCATAAACAATTGGATGGCTGAAAGCTTTTTGCAGTTGAATCCAGATAAGACAGAGGTTTTAATCATAGCGCCAGAAAGTGCTATTCCTCTGATCAAGCAGAACATTGGGCCTTTGTCATCTGCGTCCGGCCCAGTCTAAGGAACCTTGGGGTGACATTTGACACATCCCTATCTTTTGAAACTCACATCAAATCATTGACCAAATTTTTTTCACTTATGCAATATTAGCAAATTAAGGGCTGTGGTCTCTCAGCCAGAGCTAGAGATGCTCATCCATGCCTTCATTTCCTCCCGTATCAACTATTGTAATTCTCTTTTCTCCTCACTCAATAAATCTGTCCTTCACCACCTGCAATCCATTCAAAACGCGGCTGCTAGGCTTCTTACTAGATCAAACGGGCACAACCATATCACCCCTCTGCTATGCTCCCTTCAATGGCTTCCTGTAACCTACAGGATCCAATTCAAAATTCTCACCATAACCTATA
>NW_024375723.1:0-5000 GCF_010015445.1 Perca fluviatilis
AAAATACTACCGTGTTTCTGCTGATACAAAGCTTAATGCTAAATCGGTGGAGCTCACAGAGTTTCCTGTGTGTGTGTGTGTGTGTGTGTGTGTGTGTATGTTTGTGTGTGTGAGAGCACGTGTGTATATGTGTGTGTGTGTTTGTGTGTGAGAACGTGTGTGTCTGTGTGTGAGCGTGTGTGTGTGTGTGAGCGTGTGTGTGTGTGTGTCTGTCTATGTGTGTGTGTGTGAGCACATGTGTGTGTGTATGTGTGTGTGTGTGTGTGTGTGTTTGTTTAGTGTGTGTATGTTTGTGTGTGTGAGAGCACGTGTGTGTGTATGTGTGTGTGTCTCTATGTGTGTGTGTGTTTGTGTGTGTGTATGTGTGTGTTTGTTTTAGTGTGTGTGGGTGTGTGTGTCTCTATGTGTGTGTGTGTGTGTGTTTGTGTCTCTATGTGTGTGTGTGTGTTTTTGTCTGTGTGTGTGTGTGGGTGTGTTTGTGTGTGTGTGTGTGTGTAACTCTGTGTGTGTGTGTCTGTGTTTTTGTGTGCGTGTGTAACTGTGTGGGTGTGTTTGTGTGTCTGTGTGTGTTTGTGTCTGTGTGTGTGTGTGTGTGTCTGTGTTTGTGTGTGTGTGTGTGTGTGTGTGTAACTCTGTGTGTGTGTGTGTAACTCTGTGTGTGTGTCTGTGTTTGTGTGTGTGTGTGTGTGTGTAACTCTGTGTGTGTGTGTATGGGTGTGTTTGTGTCTGTGTGTGTGTGTAACTCTGTGTGTGTGTGTGTGTGTGTAACCCTGTGTTTGTGTGTGTGTGTGTGTGTGTGTGTAACTCTGTGTGTGATTGACAGATGGCTGTCATTGTATGAGAGCTGGTTTGCACATCCATGTAATGGACCCAGAGAAACACAGCAAACATATGTGGCAGACAGCAGGACTCGCTGACTGGAACTAAAGGATGTTCGCTCACCACACACGCCAATCACGCTTTGACCACCTCAATTACACGCTCGCACCGGCAGAGTGTGTCTGCCGGTGCTGTGTGGCTCGTGCGTTACATGTTGTGTTTAATGGCCATTTCCTCTGGAACTTAAGTGGCGAAGCGATGAGGGCTTCTGGGGCTCCAGCTCCAACTGAAACGTCGAAAATAAGCAGCAAAAACATTGCCAAAAGCGCCCCAAAAAGTCAAAAAAACAAACGTTGAAAAAAAGCCATGAAAAGAGGACAAAAAAACCTTGCGAAAATTTCTAAAACGAGTGTTGTACCAGAATAGGTTTACATGGTTTAATTATCAAAAAACACCATATTTTAGTTGTACTGCACATTGCTGCAGCTCCTCTTTTCACCCTGTGTTCAGCTCTCTGTTTTAGCTACAGAGTGAGACATCTTTTCTTCTTCTTCTTCTGTACTATCTTTGATTGCACTCGCACATGCTCAGTAGCTCAGATCGTAGCTCATGTCAGCTAGCTCCATAGACAGTAAAAGAAAGGCTGTTTCTCCAACTTCAGTCAGTTCCAAGGCAGGATCAGCTGGGAGACTTCTTCTAAACCAGGGAGCACATGGAAGTAGTTCTTCTGGAGATTATGGTGAACTAGTGTGTGCTGTAGCAGTGCTTTGCTATTGAGAACAAGCTAGCATGCTAACGGTTAGCCCCCTAGCCCCCTTCGTCTCGGCTAGTGCCGTAGAAAGCCGTGCAGATGTTGACCAGCTCACCAGGAGACTGAAGGCAGGACACATTCAGAAACCAGATCTCACTCAGAACACCATGGATGGATTTTATCAAAGTTTATATGTGTGTGGAAGCACCAGAGACACAAAATAACACCCCAAATCACCAGAAAAAGTGATTCTTTCATAATATGGGCACTTTAAAAAGGGCGCCCGGATAGCTCAGTTGGTAGAGCGTGCGCCCTTATAAAGAGTTAACTCCTCTACGCAGCGGCTGCGGGTTTGACTCCGACCTGCGGCCCTTTGCTGCATGTCATTCCTGTGACTGTGAGTGTGTGTGTGTGTGTTTGTGTGTGTGTGAGTGTGTGTGTCTGTGTGTGTGTGTTTGTGCATGTGTGTTTGTGTGTGCGTGTCTGTGTGTGTGTTTGTGTGTGCGTGTCTGTGTGTGTGTTTGTGAGTGTGTGTGTGTGTGTGTGTGTGCGTGTGTGTGTGTGTGTGTGTGTTTGTTTCTGTGAGTGTTGTGTGTATGTGCATGTGTGTTTGTGTGTAGATGTTGTTGTTGTGTGTGTGTGTGCGTGTGTGTGTGTGTTTGTGTTTGTGTCTGTGAGTGTGTGTGTCTGTGTGTGTGTGTGTGTTTGTGCGTGTGTGTGTGTGTGTGTGTGTATGTGAGTGTGTGTGTCTGTGAGTTTGTGTCTGTGCATGACTGTGAGTGTGCGTGTGTGTCTGTGCATGACAGTGGGTGTGTGTGTGAGTTTGTGTTTGTGTGTGTGTGCGTGTGTCTGTGCATGACAGTGGGTGTGTGTGTGAGTGTGTGTGTGTGTGTGTGTGTGCGTGTGTGTGTGTGTGTGTGCGTGTGTGTCTGTGCATGTCTGTGAGTGTGTGTGTGTGTGTGTGTGTGAGTGAGTGAGTGTGTGTGTGCGTGTGTGTCTGTGCATGACTGTGAGTGTGTGTGTGTGTGTGTGAGTGAGTGAGTGTGTGTGTGTCTGTGAGTTTGTGTCTGTGTGCGTGTGTGTCTGTGCATGACTGTGTGTGTGTGTGTGTGTGTGAGTGAGTGAGTGAGTGAGTGTGTGTGTGTGTGTCTGTGAGTTTGTGTCTGTGTGCGTGTGTGTCTGTGCATGACTGTGAGTGTGTGTGTGTGTGTGTGTGTGTGTGAGTGAGTGAGTGAGTGAGTGTGTGTGTGTGAGTTTGTGTGTGTGTGCGTGTGTGTCTGTGCATGACAGTGTGTGTGTGCATGTGTGTGTCTGTGTGTGCGTTTGTTCACTCTTTGAATGCATCAATCCCCATCGACCTTCAACTTTTAGGTTTTCTGGGTCAACATTTAAAATTACAATTGGTCGACACTTTTTTCCACGTTTATTTGGTCACTTTTTCCGATGTTTTTTTGTCCATTTTTTAAATGTTCTTGTATCATTTTTTTTTTTTAATACTCTAAAATTGAATAAAACACCCAAATTCAATGAAAGTAGTGAACTGATCATTTATTTTACACAACCATCCACGTTATTTATTTATTTAAATTTTTTTGACAATGTAATTGACAGAAACCCAAAATTTTCTGATATAAAAACTTTTAGAAAACGTGTCAAATTCGACCCAACGACAACTGGAGAGTTAAAATAACTTCAACTTTGGGTAATTTCTCCAAATAGGATGTAAAAAACTAAAAAAGGGCAAGAAAAAAACATTGAAAAGCAACCCAAAATTTCAACAAAAAGCCATTGCCATATATAAACTGGACCACCAGATCCTTGTGTCTCTGGACGAGACCAGTGAAGGATATCAGAAGTCACTTTTCCGGTGATCTCTTGCGTTACTGAGCAGCCTCCAACTGAGCTTGAAGACGTAGATGTGACGTGAGCAACCTGTCTGAAAGTGTGAAGTCTTCTGGTAGCTGTGCCGAGAGAAATCTCAATCATTCCCAATCTTACAGAGACGGAGAGCGTAGGTATATGTAAGGAGATAACATAGGCACAGGCTAATTACTGATCACTAACATGCTAGTTAACATTAGTCATTAAACCTAAACAGATAATGGAAGTCCAAACTGCCTGAGAGCTTCTCCTGTACTATCACGTGATATTCCTCTACTGTGTGACAGTAAGTCTCGTGGTTATGACCCAATCGTTAGCCTGTTGTTATAAAAGCGTCTGCTACGGAGCCATAACGTGAGCTACAAGGTAATGGAGCCTTTTATACATTGTCGTGTTTCTTTAGAAATAAACAACAGACAAATAGAGTCTTTAAACGCTTCAGATGTAAAGTTATTCTCTGTCAAAGTGGCGTCAGAATGAATGGGAGTCAATGGGATGCTAACGGGAGGTGATGGCTTGTTAGCATCAAAATGGCGCCATAGGAGCTACGCTCTGTGAGGAGAGCTTATGATGATTATGTGATGAATGTTTGGGACCGTTATCTATCGCAGCGTGGAACGATTTCTCATGTTGCACATTTAGATGACACAGAGAAACTGAAAGCTTCACAATTCATGTTTGGAAAAGACCAACGTGTGTGTGTGTGTGTGTGTGTGTGTGTGTCTCTGTATGTTTGTGTGTGTGTGCTTGTGTGTGTTTCTGTGTGTGTGTGTGTTCTGTATGTGTTTGTGTGTGTGTGTTTGTGTGTGTGTCTGTGTGTGTATGTGTGTGTCTGTGTGGTTGACTGTGTGTGTGTGTGTGTGTGTGTCTCTGTATGTTTGTGTGTGTTTGTTTGCTTGTGTGTGTTTCTGTGTGTGTGTGTGTTTCTGTATGTGTTTGTGTGTGTGTGTTTTTGTGTGTGTGTCTGTGTGTGTTTGTGTGTGTGTGTTTGTGTGTGTGTCTGTGTGTGTATGTGTGTGTCTGTGTGTGTGTCTGTGTGTGTTTGTGTGTGTGTGTCTCTGTGTGTGTGTATGTGTGTGTCTGTGTGTGTTTGTTTGCGCGTGTGTGTCTGTGTGTGTGCGTGTGTCTGTGTGTGTCTGTGTGTGTGTGTGTCTGTGTGTGTGTCTGTGTGTGTGTGTGTGTGTGTGTGTGTGTGTGTGTGTGTGTGTGTGTGTGTGTCTCTGTATGTTTGTGTGTGTTTGTTTGCTTGTGTGTCTGTGTGTGTCTCTGTCTGTGTGGTTGTCTGTGTGTGTGTGTGTGTGTGGCGTTTGTCTGTGTGTGTGTGTGTGTGTTTGTGTGTGTGTGTGTGTGTGTATTGTGTGTGTGTGTGTCTCTGTGTTGTGTCTGTGTGTGTGTTTGTGTGTGTGTGTTGTTTGTGTGTGTGTGTGTTGTGTGTGTGTTTCTGTGTGTGTGTGTGTTTCTGTATGTGTTTGTGTGTGTGTGTTTTTGTGTGTGTGTCTGTGTGTGTATGTGTGTGTCTGTGTGTGTTTGTTTGCTGTGTATCTGTGGT
>NW_024375723.1:10000-23011 GCF_010015445.1 Perca fluviatilis
TTTTTAAAGTGCCCATATTATGAAAAATAAAATCCACTTTTTCTGGTGATTTGGGGTGTTATTTTGTTGTGTTCTGTGCTTCCACACATATATTTGATAAATCCATCCATGGTGTTCTAGGTGAGATCTGGTTTTTGTGTCCTCTTCAGTCTCCTGGTGAGTTCAACATCTGCGACTTTCTCTCACTAGCGAGAGGGAGGTGGGTGGGGGCTAACCGTTACTGCTACTCTTCTCAATGGCAAACCCTCTACACCACACTAGTTCACCCTAATCTCCAAAGACTACTTCCATGTCTGTTCTGCAGGTATTCCACCTAAGTGTGAAGTGTGTGCTCGTTTAGAAGAGTCTCCCGTTTTAATCCTGCCTTGTGATAGACTGAAGTTGGAGAATAGCTAGCTAGCTCATGTAGTCTTACCGTAGCTACTGAGCTGTAGTCTTACCTAGCTACTGAGCGTGTAGTCTTACCTAGCTACTGAACATTGTGGTGTTACTAGCTATGGAGTCTACTAGCTGCTGGGCTGTAGTCCTTACGGGGGGGAGGGGGTAGCTACTGAGGTATGTAGTCTTACCCTAGCTAGAGTGTATAAGAGCTACTAGCACTGAGCTGTAGCTTACCTAGCTACTTTTTTTTTTATTTTATAATTTTTTAACTAAGCATGTAGTCTTACCTAGCTACTGAGCATGTAGTCTTACCTAGCTACTGAGCATGTAGTCTTACCAGCTGAGCATGTGTGACTGACAACAAGATGTTACAGTGAGAGGTCCTTATCTGTAGCTGTTTGTGTGTGTGTGTGTGTGTGTGTGTTTGTGTGTGTGTTGATAGTGTGTTTCTGTCTGTGTGTGTGTGTGTCTCTGTGTGTGTGTGTGTGTGTGTGTGTGTGTGTCTCTGTCTGTGTGTGTGTGTGTGTGTGTGTGTGTGTGTTTCTGTCTGTGTGTGTGTTTGTGTGTGTGTGTGTGTGTGTGTGTGTGTGTGTTTCTGTCTGTGTGTGTGTTTTGTGTGTGTGTGTGTGTTGTTTGTGTGTGTGTTGATAGTGTGTTTCTGTCTGTGTGTGTGTGTGTCTCTCTGTGTGTGTGTGTGTGTGTGTGTGTGTGTGTGTGTCTCTGTCTGTGTGTGTGTGTGTGTGTGTGTGTTTCTGTCTGTGTGTGTGTTTGTGTGTGTGTGTGTGTGTGTGTTTGTGTGTGTTGATAGTGTGTTTCTGTCTGTGTGTGTGTGTGTGTGTGTCCCCTGTTCTTTCTGACCACGGTGGGAGCTCTGCAGCAGGAGAAGTTAACCCTCTCCTTGATCTCATGTTGTTTATGGAGAAGGAGAACCAGGACATTAGTCGTGTGGGGGGGGGGGGGATGCAACGCTACCACGCCACGGCCGAGCGGCGTCCGTACGTGTAGTAACATTTTTCGAGAGGTGACGTCAGGCTACGGCGCGGTGTCGGTATATCTCCACGTATACCTGCGTACGTAGATTTAACACAGAAGCATAAACCACGCTCTAGTCCAGGGGGGTCAAACTCAATTTCCCAGAAGGCCACACTGGAAGAGAGGAATCACACCAAAGGGCCAGACATGGAGGGTTTACTGGCGTGGTTTTTGTTACCGCATGTCACTTTTGGTAAACTTTTTTTCCTCATTTTTGTTGTTTTGCTGCTTTCTCAGACATTTGTCACTTTTTACGTAATTTGTTGCTTTTTCCGACACTTTTTGTCGCATTTTTTGTTGACATGAAGCCCTACATAAAGGTCATCAAAAGAGCTCCTTAGCCATCGTAGAATTTGCATTTAGTTTCTCAGCCTGAATATGAAAACTCTCTCTTGCTTCTTCTGGGGGAATTTCTGAGTCTCAGAGTCGCTAAAATCTGCCCAAAATTCTGCTTTGAATGGTCAGGGTAATTGCAGTTTAAAAAACACTTCTCTAAAACTCACTTCATCATGTGCTCTAGTCCCACAGCTGGGCTGCTGCTCTTCTTCTCACACCCTTCTCCTTCTCCCATGATGCTGCTGTTCAGGTGTTCGTTCTCAGGTGTGTGAAGCCCGGTGCGCTGGCTGCAGCTGAGGAATCCATCGGCACAATTCCGAGACTAATGCACTTTCCAATTGCAGCTTCAGATGAACGCCTACAGCGAGGCCGCCAACACATTGTCATTTCATCACAGGAATGAGAAAACAACCGTGCTGTTAGTTTGCATCTGTGAGCTCTATAACGCCTTTTAAAGAAGAGGGATGTGACATCTCTTTGCAAATGGAGAATGTGGTGTTAGCACCTAGGACCAATTACCCTCCCTCTCGAGAGCCCCCCTAGTCCATGCTAGGAAGATATCCCAGATAGACCTGAGACCAATCAGGCGCTCCCTAAACTAATAACAGTAACCGGGCATCAATCAACATCTCCTCCGGCAGCGTCGTTGTGTTAACAAAGCCCCGGGCCGAGGTCGAAAACCACATCTCTATCAATCCGGACCAGCAAAGTATTTATATTTTTTCCCCACTGTTATCCCAGAATACATTGTGCTGTGCAGCAAGCCTTAGCTACATTTCTATAGACAGACAGACACCCGGCTGAGCATGCAATATGACAGTTTCTGCGTTCTCACTCCAAACTCGTAAAACACGGGATGTTTGGACAGTTGGCTATCAGCGTGTGAAGCGACGAAAAAGGCGCCGCTTCAGCCGTGTTAAATTATCGCTCCCGTTTTGGTGACCTGTCCCGGCTGGAGCTGTCCCGGAAATGTCCCCGATTTTCACTGTGACTGAGCAGACCGAAATGGAATGAAAAAGTCGGTGCACTCTACAGCGACTCAAGACAGCCAGAGATGTTCTAGAATGCCCATTTTACGATGCTAAAAGTCCTGATTATTTACATGGAGTCTGGTGGAGATTTGCTGGCTCTATACACGCTAAAAGTCCTGATTATTTACATGGAGTCTGGTGGAGATTTGCTGGCTCTATACAGCTAAAGGTCCTGATTATTTACATGGAGTCTGGTGGAAATATGCTGGCTCTACACGCTAAACGTCCTGATTATTTACATGGAGTCTGGTGGAGATATGCTGGCTCTATACACGCTAAAGTCCTGATTATTTACATGGAGTCTGGTGGAGATATGCTGATCACACACTAAAGTCCTGATTATTTACATGGAGTCTGGTGGGGGTATGCTGGCTCTATACACACTAAAGTCCTGATTATTTACATGGAGTCTGGTGGAGATATGCTGGCTCTATACACGCTAAACGTCCTGATTATTTACATGGAGTCTGGTGGAGATATGCTGGCTCTATACATGCTAAAAGTCCTGATTATTTACATGGAGTCTGGTGGAGATATGCTGGCTCTATACATGCTAAAAGTCCTGATTATTTACATGGAGTCTGGTGGAGATATGCTGGCTCTATACACCTAAAAGTCCTGATTATTTACATGGAGTCTGGTGGAAATATGCTGGCTCTATACCGCAAGTCCTGATTATTTACATGGGTCTGGTGGAGATATGCTCTCCTCTTCGCTAAAGTCCTGATTATTTACATGGAGTCTGGTGGAGATATGCTGGCTCTATACGCTTAAAAAGTCCTGATTATTTACATGGAGTCTGGTGGAAATATGCTGGCTCTATACAGCTAAAAGTCCTGATTATTTACATGGAGTCTGGTGGAGATATGCTGGCTCTATACACGCTAAAAGTCCTGATTATTTACATGGAGTCTGGTGGAGATATGCTGGCTCTATACAGCTAAAAGTCGATTATTTACATGGAGTCTGGTGGAGATATGCTGCCCGCTAAAGTCCTGATTATTTACATGGAGTCTGGTGGAGATATGCTGGCTCTCTACCCTAAAAGTCCTGATTATTTACATGGAGTCTGGTGGAGATGCTGGCTCTATACAGCTAAAATTACTGTTTATTTACATGGAGTCTGGTTGAAAATATGCTGGCTCTATACCGCTAAAGTCCTGATTATTTACATGGAGTCTGGTGGAGATATGCTGGCTCTATACACGCTAAAAGTCCTGATTATTTACATGGAGTCTGGTGGAGATATGCTCGCTTTCTACGCTAAAGTCCTGATTATTTACATGGAGTCTGGTGGAGATATGCTGGCTCTATACACGCTAAAATTACTGTTTATTTACATGGAGTCTGGTGGAGATTTGCTGGCTCTATACACTAAAGTCCTGATTATTTACTGGAGTCTGGTGGAGATTTGCTGGCTCTATACACTACAAGTCCTGATTATTTACATGGAGTCTGGTGGAGATATGCTGGCTCTATACGCTAAAATTACTGTTTATTTACATGGGTCTGGTGGAAATATGCTGGCTCTATACAGGCTAAAAGTCCTGATTATTTACATGGAGTCTGGTGGAGATATGCTGGCTCTATACGCAGCTAAAAGTCCTGATTATTTACATGGAGTCTGGTGGAAATATGCTGGCTCTATACCGCTAAAGTCCTGATTATTTACATGGAGTCTGGTGGAGATTTGCTGGCTCTATACAGCTAAAAGTCCTGATTATTTACATGGAGTCTGGTGGAGATATGCTGGCTCTATACGCTAAAACTCCTGATTATTTACATGGAGTCTGGTGGAAATATGCTGGCTCTATACAGCTAAAAGTCCTGATTATTTACATGGAGTCTGGTGGAGATATGCTGGCTCTATACAGCTAAAGTCCTGATTATTTACATGGAGTGCGGTGGAGATATGCTGGCTCTATACAGCTAAAAGTCCTGATTATTTACATGGAGTCTGGTGGAGATATGCTGGCTCTATTCAGCTAAAGAGTCCTGATTATTTACATGGAGTCTGGTGGAGATATGCTGGCTCTATTCAGCTAAAGTCCTGATTATTTACATGGAGTCTGGTGGAGGTATGCTGGCTCTATACGCTAAAAGTACTGTTTATTTACATGGAGTCTGGTGGAGATATGCTGGCTCTATACAGCTAAAAGTCCTGATTATTTACATGGGTCTGGTGGAGATATGCTGGCTCTATACGCTAAAGTCCTGATTATTTACATGGAGTCTGGTGGAGATATGCTGGCTCTCTACCGCTAAAGTCCTGATTATTTACATGGAGTCTGGTGGAGATATGCTGGCTCTATACACACTAAAATTACTGTTTATTTACATGGAGTCTGGTGGAGATATGCTGGCTCTATACGCTAAAGTCCTGATTATTTACATGGAGTCTGGTGGAGATATGCTGGCTCTATACACCTAAAAGTCCTGATTATTTACATGGAGTCTGGTGGAGATATGCTGGCTTTCTACGCTAAAAGTCCTGATTATTTACATGGAGTCTGGTGGAGATATGCTGCGCTCGATAAACTGGTTTATTTACATGGAGTCTGGTGGAGATTTGCTGGCTCTATACCGCTAAAGTCCTGATTATTTACATGGAGTCTGGTGGAGATATGCTGGCTCTATACACGCTAAAATTACTGTTTATTTACATGGAGTCTGGTGGAAATATGCTGGCTCTATACTCGCTAAAGTCCTGATTATTTACATGGAGTCTGGTGGAGTTGCTGGCTCTATACAGCTAAAAGTCCTGATTATTTACATGGAGTCTGGTGGAGATATGCTGGCTCTATACGCTAAAGTCCTGATTATTTACATGGAGTCTGGTGGAGTTGCTGGCTCTATACGCTAAAAGTCCTGATTATTTACATGGAGTCTGGTGGAGATATGCTGGCTCTATACAGCTAAAAGTCCTGATTATTTACATGGAGTCGTTGGAAATATGCTGGCTCTATACACGCTAAAGTCCTGATTATTTACATGGAGTCTGGTGGAGATGTGCTGGCTCTATACACGCTAAAGTCCTGATTATTTACATGGAGTCTGGTGGAGATATGCTGGCTCTATCCGCTAAAGTCCTGATTATTTACATGGAGTCTGGTGGAGATATGCTGGCTCTATTCAGCTAAAGTCCTGATTATTTACATGGAGTCTGGTGGAGATATGCTGGCTCTATTCAGCTAAAGTCCTGATTATTTACATGGAGTCTGGTGGAGATGTGCTGGCTCTATGCCGCTAAAAGTACTGTTTATTTACATGGAGTCTGGTGGAGATATGCTGGCTCTATACCGCTAAAATTACTGTTTATTTACATGGAGTCTGGTGGAAATATGCTGGCTCTGTACAGCGCTAAAGTCCTGATTATTTACATGGAGTCTGGTGGAGATATGCTGGCTCTATACAGCAAAAGTCCTGATTATTTACATGGAGTCTGGTGGAGATATGCTGGCTTTCTACAGCGCTAAAAGTCCTGATTATTTACATGGAGTCTGGTGGAGATATGCTGGCTCTATACACTAAAAGTACTGTTTATTTACATGGAGTCTGGTGGAGATATACTGGCTCTATACACGCTAAAATTACTGTTTATTTACATGGAGTCTGGTGGAGATATGCGGCTCTCTATACACAGCTAAAATTACTGTTTATTTACATGGAGTCTGGTGGAGATATGCTGGCTCTATACACGCTAAAATTACTGTTTATTTACATGGAGTCTGGTGGAGATATGCTGGCTCTATACACGCTATAGAAGAAGCTGAGAGCTGAACTCAAGTCTTCAAGAGTCGTGACCAAGACCTCTGTTAGCAGCTTAGCGTGCCATCTTCTTTGTTTTGAAGTAGCAGGGAATTCATGGAGAACCTCCGCTAACTCTGCCATCATTATGTTAAGCCCCCCACGACTCTATACCGATGTGATTGGCCCGACTAGAGTTTGTTTTCCAGCTCATAAAGCCAGCGGAGGTTGCTGAGCGACCCTGGCTGCAGATTACATTTGCTGGTGTTATTGTTATTGTGTGTATGTTGTGTGTTGTGTATTGTGTGTTGTGTGTGTCTTGTGTGTGTATTTTGTGTTGTGTGTGTGTTATTGTGTGCTGTGTTTTTGTATGTCGTGATGTGTGTGTGTGTAGGTGTGTGAGTGTGGTATGGGTTTGTGTCTGTGCATGGTTATTGATGTGTTAGTGTGCGTATGTGTTTGTGTGTGTGATTGTGGTAATAGGTGCATGTGTATGGCGTGCTGTGGTATTGTGTGTGTATGTGGGGGTGTTGGAGGGATGCATGTGTGTTGTGTTTGTGTGTGTGTGTGTTTGGTGTTTGTGTGTTGTTAGTGTTGTTGTGTATGTGTATGTGTTTTTTGATATTATTATGTGTTGTTTTTGTTTTGTGATGTTGTGTATTGTAGTGTGTGTATTTATTGATGTGTTATTGTGATGTGTTATTATTATTTTTTTTATTGTGTGTATATTTTTGTGTGATGTGTTGTGTGTGTGCGTGTGTGTGTGATGTGTTTATTATGTGTGTGCATGTGTGTGTGTGTGTGTGTGTGTGTGTGTGTGCATGTGTGTGTGTGTGTGTGTGTGTGTGCATGTGTGTGTGTGTGTGTGTTGGTTTGCGTGTGTGTATGTGTGTGTGTTTTGCTTGTGCATGTGTGTGTGTGTGTGTGTGTGTGTGTGTGTTTTGTTTTGTGTGTGTGTGTGTGTGTGTGTGTGTGTGTGTGTGTGTGTGTGTGTGTGTGTGTGTGTGTGTGTGAGGGTGATGAGTTGTGACAGGTGTTGTGGCCGCCAGTGCTGCGGAGGAGGAAGAGGGGAGGGAGTAAACGAGAGCAACACAGATGATTATTTAATTACTGTCTAATACTGTGTGCCCCCACCCCCTCCTCCCTCTCTCTTTCCCTTCTTTTCTCTCTCACACACACACACACACACACACACACACACACACACACACACACACACACACACACACACACCCCTCCACCTTTCTCCCCCGTTTTCATCCTTTCTTTATTAATGAACAATCCAGGCCTTTCTACAAATCCGCCAGGGCTTACTGTACCCCCCAGACACTGTGTGTATGTGTGTGTGTGTGTGTGTGTGTGTGTGTGTGTGTGTGTGTGTATGTGTGTGTGTGTGTATGTGTGTGTGTGTGTAAGAGAGAGACAAACACACACACACACGCAAACACATTTCCAGACTAATCAGCCCATTCACTCTCTGTCTTTCTGTCTTGTTTCTATTGAAGCTACCATGTTGCTGGATTTGGAGTAAAAGGGAGGTCTGGCTCCACCACACAGATGCATTCTGGGATAGGAGAGCAAGAAAACTGCTCCGGACGCAGTGACGATGGCTCTGCAGGTCTCAAGAAGGAACTGGTTTTGGTGGACAATTTGCCCCCCGGCACAAGAAAACTACACATCCAATATTACATGGAGTTAACTGTTGACACAATACAGTAACATGAGATATTCAAATTAAGTTTTTGTAGCATTTCCCCATATTATTCTCACTTTTTCTCTTGGTTTTTTGTTGTTTTTTCCCCGACATATTCTACATGTTTTCTCGTTTGTATCCAGTTCATTGGGACATAAAGGCTGTTGACATTTAAAGATATTAAACTATGAGGAAGTAAGATGGACACTTGTCACTATTTTTCTTACATTTTAATGATCAAATGATAAATCGAGAAGATAAGTGGCAGGTTTATTAATAATGAAAATGTTGTTAATTTACAGCCATCTGCAATGAAAAAGGTGGACTTTAACAACAGCTACATTTGTGCAAGTTTTCAAGTGTAAAATACCATTAAAGGTCCCATGGCATGAACATTTCACTTGATGAGGTTTTTTAACATCATTGAGGCCTATATAAAAGAGACTTCAGATACAGTATTAGGGGACCACTAAGGCCTATATAAAAGAGACTTCAGATACAGTATTAGTGGACCACTAAGGCCTATATAAAAGAGACTTCAGATACAGTATTAGGGGACCACTAAGGCCTATATAAAAGAGACTTCAGATACAGTATTAGGGGACCACTAAGGTCTATATAAAAGAGACTTCAGATACAGTATTAGTGGACCACTAAGGCCTATATAAAAGAGACTTCAGATACAGTATTAGTGGACCACTAAGGTCTATATAAAAGAGACTTCAGATACAGTATTAGTGGACCACTAAGGCCTATATAAAAGAGACTTCAGATACAGTATTAGTGGACCACTAAGGCCTATATAAAAGAGACTTCAGATACAGTATTAGTGGACCACTAAGGCCTATATAAAAGAGACTTCAGATACAGTATTAGGGGACCACTAAGGTCTATATAAAAGAGACTTCAGATACAGTATTGGAGGGGACCACTAAGGTCTATATAAAAGAGACTTCAGATACAGTATTAGGGGACCACTAAAGGTCTATATAAAGAGACTTCAGATACAGTATTAGGGGACCACTAAGGTCTATATAAAAGAGACTTCAGATACAGTATTAGAGGACCACTAAGGCCTATATAAAAGAGACTTCAGATACAGTATTAGGGGACCACTAAGGTCTATATAAAAGAGATTTCAGATACAGTATTAGGGGACCACTAAGGCCTATATAAAAGAGACTTCAGATACAGTATTAGGGGACCACTAAGGTCTATATAAAAGAGACTTCAGATACAGTATTAGGGGACCACTAAGGTCTATATAAAAGAGACTTCAGATACAGTATTAGGGGACCACTAAGGTCTATATAAAAGAGACTTCAGATACAGTATTAGGGGACCACTAAGGTCTATATAAAAGAGACTTCAGATACAGTATTAGGGGACCACTAAGGCCTATATAAAAGAGACTTCAGATACAGTATTAGGGGACCACTAAAAGCTTATATAAAAGCTTCCAAAGAGCACCATGTCGTGGGACCTTTAATTCTCTATAAGGGGCTGGGCAATAACTCATTTTTAATCAGCGTAACATAAAGGCCTCATTCATTAGCTGCCGGTGTTCGTAGGGGTAACTGTGTGTCGGTATCTGTAATTTACATGTTGGTGTTTGCGTCCCATTGTCTTCGGAGATCCACGAGCGAGCGAGTTTACACAAAGAGAGTCTCGCAGCGCTCTGATGAGAGAGCAAGCTGTGCAGAGACAAAATGTCACGGCGGCCCCCCCACACCCTACCCAGGGCATACCTAGCATTTAAAGCCTCTCCCCCTCCCCTCTAACATTTTAGCAGCAGGGGGTGGGGTGCTGAACGGCAGATTCCTGCTGCGCGGTGGAGCAGCGTGGGGGAGGTTTTTAATTCCCTCCTGATGGTTCATCTGGCCTCTGGATCGGAGGACGACCACTCGTGTTCGCTCGGTAATGAATCATAATAACAAGAGAGAGAGAGAGAGAGGAGAGGAGAGAGAGAAAGAGAGGGAGGGGGGATGGATGGGATAGTAGGGAGGGTCATCAGATCCGAGATCAGATTCGATCAGATCGATCAGGATTCCGCGTCAGATCGCCACTCGAACCGTTCTTTGCCTCGACGTTCGATCCGTCCGATCCGTCACGCATTCGAACGGATGGATCAGATCGACGGATCAGTTCGCTGAATCGACGGATATCAGATCGAACCGGATCGATCGGATGAACCAGATCAGATCAGACCGTCACGACAGAGAGAGAGAGTAATTGTAAGTAGTAGATTAATAATAACAGTGTCATTACTGTATGAAATAACTGTATAAAGTGTAATAACTGTAATAACTGTGTAGTAACTATGTGTTATAACTATGTGTAATAATTGTGTGTCATCTTGCTACTGAAATGAAAATAAAATGACCAAAATAAAGTGCGTTATTCATATGAAATGGAGTACGTAAAATGCACATAAAGTAATAATATAATGTTGAGAAAAGGCATTGTACAGTATGTCGAAAAAAGTCGAAAAAAGCCATAGTACAGTATGTCAAAAAAAGTCATAAAAGTCTTAGTATATGTCGAAAAAAAGTCATAGTATAGTATGTCAAAAAAAGTCATAGTATAGTATGTGAAAAAAGGGTACTTTAAAAGTCATGAGTATGAGTATGTCAAAAAAAAAAAAGTCATAAAATTATAATTATCCAGCGAAAAAAGGGTTCAAAGTTATAGTATATCAAAAAGTTATAAAAAGAATGTAATTATGAGTATGTCCGAGAAAAAAAGTCTTAAAGAGTCATAATTATGAGTAATATTTGAAAAAATGTCTTAAAAAGTCATAGAATAATTATGTTGAAAAAAGTCATAAAAGATCATAGGTATAATTATGTTGAAAAAAGATCATAAAAGTCATAATTATGAGTATGTTGAAAAAGTCATAAATAAATATGAGTATGTTGAAAAAAGATCATAAGAATCATAGTGCAATTATGTTAAGAAAAAAAAAAGTCATAAAAGAGTCACTAATTATAATTGTCTTCCGAAAAAAGGATTAAAAAGTCTTAAAAGGTATAATTAGACAAAAGTCATTAAAGTCATGGTATGGTATGGGGTCCTCAAAGTCATAATTATAGTATATGTTGAAAAAAGTTATTAAAAGTCATAGTATAGTATGTAGAAAAAAAGTTATTAAAAGTCATAGTATAGTATGTCAAAAAAATGTTATAAAAGTCATAGTATAATTATGTCAAAATGTTATAAAAGTCATAGTATAGTATGTGACAAAGTTATTAAAGTCATAATTATAGAGTATGTCAAAAGTTATTAAAAGTCATAGTATAATATGTCAAAAAATTATTAAAGTCCATAGTATAGTATGTTGAAAAAAGTTATAAAAGATCATAGTATAGTATGTTTGAAAAAAGTTATAAAAAAGTCATAGTATAACTTGTAAATTGAAAAAGTTATTAAAGTCATGACATAGTATGTTGAAAAAAAGTTGTAAAAATTCACTTAGTATAGTATATGGAAATAAAAGTCATTAAAAGTCATAGTATAGTATGTCCAGTTATAAAAAATTCATTGTGTGAAAAAAAGTTATTAAGTCATAGTATAGTATGTCGAAAAAAGTTATAAAAATTAGTATAGTATGTTGAAAAAAAAGTTAAAAGTCATATTATATGGTATGTTGAAAAAGTTATTAAAGTCATAGTATAGTATGTCAAAAATATTATAAAAAGTCATAGTATAGTATATTAGAACAAAGTTATTAAAGTCATGAGTATAGTGTGCAAAAAAGCTATTAAAAGTCATAGTATATAATATGTCCAAAAAGTTATTAAAGTCATAGTATGTGTGTTTGAAAAAAGTTATAAAAAGTCATAGTATAGTATGTTGAAAAAAGTTATTAAAAGTCATAGTATAGTATGTTGAAAAAGTTATTAAAGGAATCATAGTATAGTATGTTGAAAAAAGTTATATAAAAGTCATAAAAGTATGGAGTATGTTTGAAAAAAAAAGTTATAAAAGAAGCCATAGTATAGTATGTACATAAAAAGTTATAAAAAATCTTGGTATAGTATGTCAAAAAGTTATAAAAAGTCATGAGTATAATTATGTTGGAAACAAGTTATAAAGTCATAGTATAGCATCATTTAAAAAGTTATTAAAAAGTCATAGTATGAAGTATGTTGAAAAAGTCATTAAAAGTCATAGTATGAGTAATAATAGGCAAAGTCATTAAAAGTCTAATAGTATAATTATGTCAAAAAGTTATTAAAAGAGATCATGAGTATAGTATGTTGAAAAAGTGTTAAAGTCATAGTATAGTATGTCGAAAAAAAGTTATTAAAAGTCATAGTATAATTATGTTGAAAAAGTTATTAAAGTCATAGTATGAGTATGTTGAAAAAAAAGTTAAATTAAAAGTCATAGAGTATAGTAGAGATCAAAAATGTTATAAAAGTCATGAGTATAATTAATATTAGACAAAGGATTAAATAAAAGTCATGGTATAATTATGTCAAAAGTTATTAAAGTCATGAATATATGTCAAAAAGTTATTAAAAGTCATAATTATGAGTATGTTGAAAAAGTTATAAAAAGTCATAATGCCATTATGTTGAAAAAAAAAAAGTTATTAAAAGATCATAGTATAGTATGTTGAAAAAAAGTTATAAAAAAGTCATAGTATAATTATGTTGAAAAAGTTATAAAACCACTTAAGGTATAATTATGTATAAAAAAGTTATAAAAAACGTCTTGTATGGTATGTCAAAAAGTTAAAAGAGATCATAGTATAATTATGTTAGGCTCGTTCTCAAGTGCATGGCA
>NW_024375723.1:23252-30752 GCF_010015445.1 Perca fluviatilis
TCCATTCCATTCCTGTCCTTCCATTCCTCCTGTCCCTCCTCCTGTTGTCCTCCTTCCATTCCTCCACTGTCCTTCCACTGTCCTCACTGTCCACTAATCTCTCACTGTCTCCATTCCTCTCCATTCCACTGTCCTCCTCCTTTTGTCCTTCTTTGTCTTCACTGTCCTCCTTCTTTGTCTCCTGCTCCTGTTGTCTCCATACTACTATTTCTTTGTCTCCTTCCTTTCCTCTACTGTCTCTTCCTTCCTACTGTTGTCTTTCCATACTACTGTCTTTCTTTGTCTCATTCATTGTCCTTCCTTTTCTTTTCCTCCACTGTCCACTGTCCTCCTTCCATCCTCCTTCCTCTTGTCCTCCTTCTTTCCTCCTCTTTTCTTCCTCATTCCTTCTTTCCTCCTGTTGTCCTCCTTCTTTCATCTCTGTTCCTGTTGTCCTTCATCCTCCTCCATTCCATTCATCTTTCCTCCTTTCTTTCCTCCTTTCCTCCTTCCTCCTTTTGTCCTCTCTTCATCTTCCTTTCCTGTCCTTCCATTCCTCTCCTCCTTCTTTCTTTCTGTCCTCTTCCTTTCCTCCTTCCTCCTCCTCCTTCCTTTTCCTTCCTCCTTTCTTTCCTGTCTCACTGTTGTCCATATTTTTCATTCCTTCCTCCTTTTGTCCTTCCTTTTCACTGTCCTTCCACTGTCTTCTGTTGTCCTCCTCACTGTTGTCTTTGTCTCTTTTCGTCTGTCCTCCATTCCTCCTTCCTCTTTGTCTTCCTTTCCTCACTGTCTCCTTTTTGTCTCCTTCTGTCTTCCTCCTTTGTCCTCTTCCATTTGCTGTCTTCCTTTTCTCTTTTTCTTCTTGTCTCCTCTTCCTCTTTCTTTGTCTCTTTCTTCCTCTTTTTTTCCTTTCTTTCCTCTTCTTTTCTCTTTGTCCTCTTTTTGTCTTTTTCATTCTTCTCTCTCTTTGTGTCTTTGTCCTCTTTGTGCTGTCTTTCTTTGTCTTGTTTTTCTTCTTGTGTGTGTCTGTGTTTGTATCTGTGTGCTGTCTTTTGTGCTGTCTTGTCTGTGTCTTTCTTTTTCTTTTTTGTCTCCTTCTGTCTTGTGCTGTTTTTTCTTTTTGCTTTGTCTCTTTCCTCTGCCTCTTTCTTAGATCTTCTACTGTTGTCTCCATACTACTGTCCTTTCCTACTGTCTCTCTTCTACCACTGTCTCTTTCTCTGCACTGTCTTACTGTCTCTACTACTACTTTTTTTCCACTATTACTCTCTACTGTTGTCTCTTCCACTACTTACTACTGTCTCTCCATACCTCTTCCACTGCTGTCTCTCACATACTCTCTGTCTCTCTTCATACTACTGCTGTCTCTCCTACTACTACTGTTGTCTCTATATTTTCTCACTGTCTGTCTCTCTATGTCTCTCTTCACTACTACTACTGTCTCACTGTCTCACTGTCTCTCTACTGTCTCTCTTCTTCTCTACATATACTCTTACTGTCTCTCTTCATACTGTCTCTTTCTCTTCTTTTGTCTCTCCTACTATCTTTTCTCTCTACTGCTGTCTCTCTTCATACTACTCTCTACTGCTGTCTCTCTTCATACTACTCTCTACTGTTGTCTCTTCATATTACTCTCTACTGTTGTCTCTCATACTACTCTGTCTCTACTCTCTACTGCTGTCTCTCTTCATACTACTCTCTACTGCTGTCTCTACATACACACTACTGTTGTCTCTCTCTATTACTCTCTACTGTTGTCTCTCTACATACTACTCTCTACTGCTGTCTCTCTTTCATACTACTCTCTACTGCTTGTCTCTCTTCCTTACTACTCTCTACTGCTGTCTCTCTTCATACTACTCTCTACTGTTGTCTCTCTACACTATTACTCTCTACTGTTGTCTCTCTACATACTACTCTCTACTGTTGTCTCTCTTCATACTACTCTCTACTGTTGTCTCTCTATATTCTCTCCGTTGTCTCTCTACATACTACTCTCTACTGTTGTCTCTACATACTACTCTCTACTGCTGTCTCTACATACTACTCTCTACTGTTGTCTCTCTACATACTACTCTCTACTGCTGTCTCTCTACATACTACTCTCTACTGCTGTCTCTCTTCATACTACTCTCTACTGCTGTCTCTCTTCATACTACTCTCTACTGTTGTCTCTCTACATATTACTCTCTACTGTTGTCTCTCTACATACTACTCTCTACTGCTGTCTCTCTTCATACTACTCTCTACTGTTGTCTCTCTACATATTACTCTCTACTGTTGTCTCTCTACATACTACTCTCTACTGTTGTCTCTCTACATACTACTCTCTACTGTTGTCTCTCTACATACTACTCTCTACTGCTGTCTCTCTTAATAATATGACATCTTCAAGCTCTGCCTGGTGCGTTCTACACACACGCTGAAGGGGGATTTTTGCGTTGTATCTGACACCACCCTAACCCGTATTTCACGAGTTCGGAGTGAGAACGGCTTGAGCGAGCGGATGCAACGATGATGAGGATGATGTGACATGAACAAGAACTTTCTTTTATGTCTTTTTTTTTTTCATATACGGTTTGTATGCAACTCGTACGAGGGCGTGACATTGGGTTCAACCTTGGAGGTGTTGAAATCGTGCATTAACAAAGGCGACAAAG
Organism: Perca fluviatilis; assembly: GCF_010015445.1. Taxonomy (NCBI): domain Eukaryota; kingdom Metazoa; phylum Chordata; class Actinopteri; order Perciformes; family Percidae; genus Perca; species Perca fluviatilis. Next base: position 25,892 of record NW_024375723.1, read on the forward strand.
ACATTGAAAACGCCTGCATGCACGAATGGTTCATGAGAACAGGGCTGAAAGTTTTACAGAATAATCAGATATCGGCTTCCTGGGTTACAGTTTGAACAGATGACATAATGTACAGTAGATAATGTTCTGTACATTGTGTAGGCTTACCGGACGTTTAGGAGGAACAGACATAGGAGTGGCACCGATGGGAGGAGAGAGAAGCGCTATGGGATCCGAGGAAGTCGATGTGTTATGCAACATAATCACAGGGCGTGACCCATGGTGTCGCTTACGCTGACCTACATACACACAGCCGGCTGACACACATCCACACTGACACAGAGAGACTCCAACCCAAACACAGAGAAGGTCACAGTGTCCACCTACGACGGTCATGCAATAAACCAATCAGAGATCATCGCCCGTTCCCTTTAAAGTGCCCATATTATGAAAAATAAAATCACTTTTTCTGGTGATTTGGGGTGTTATTTTGTGTCTCTGGTGCTTCCACACACATATAAACTTTGATAAAATCCATCCATGGTGTTCTGAGTGAGATCTGGTTTCTGAATGTGTCCTGCCTTCAGTCTCCTGGTGAGCTGGTCAACATCTGCACGGCTTTCTACGTCACTAGCCGAGACGAGGTGGGCTAGGGGGCTAACCGTTAGCATGCTAGCTCGTTCTCAATGGCAAAACACTGCTACAACACACACTAGTTCACCCTAATCTCCAAAAGAACTACTTCCATGTCCCTGTTCTGCAGGTATTCCACGCTAAGTGTGAAGTGTGTCCTCGTTTAGAAGAAGTCTCCCGGCTAATCCTGCCTTGTATAGACTGAAGTTGGAGAAACAGCTAGCTAGCTCATGTAGTCTTACCTAGCTACTGAGCATGTAGTCTTACCTAGCTACTGAGCATGTAGTCTTACCTAGCTACTGAACATGTAGTCTTACCTAGCTGCTGAGCATGTAGTCCTTACCTAGCTACTGAGCATGTAGTCTTACCTAGCTGCTGAGCATGTAGTCTTACCTAGCTACTGAGCATGTAGTCCTTACCTAGCTACTGAGCATGTAGTCTTACCTAGCTACTGAGCATGTAGTCTTACCTAGCTACTGAGCATGTAGTCCTTACCTAGCTACTGAGCATGTAGTCTTACCTAGCTACTGAGCATGTAGTCCTTACCTAGCTACTGAGCATGTAGTCCTTACCTAGCTACTGAGCATGTAGTCCTTACCTAGCTACTGAGCATGTAGTCCTTACCTAGCTACTGAGCATGTAGTCCTTACCTAGCTACTAAGCATGTAGTCTTACCTAGCTACTGAGCATGTAGTCTTACCTAGCTACTGAGCATGTAGTCTTACCTAGCTGAGCATGTGTGACTGACAACAAAGATGTTACAGCAGTGAGAGGTCTCACTCTGTAGCTGTTTGTGTGTGTGTGTGTGTGTGTGTGTTTGTGTGTGTGTTGATAGTGTGTTTCTGTCTGTGTGTGTGTGTGTGTCTCTGTGTGTGTTTGTGTGTGTGTGTGTGTCTCTGTCTGTGTGTGTGTGTGTGTGTGTGTGTGTGTTTCTGTCTGTGTGTGTGTTTGTGTGTGTGTGTGTGTGTGTGTGTGTGTGTGTTTCTGTCTGTGTGTGTGTTTGTGTGTGTGTGTGTGTGTGTTTGTGTGTGTGTTGATAGTGTGTTTCTGTCTGTGTGTTGTGTGTCTCTCTGTGTGTGTGTGTGTGTGTTGTGTGTGTGTGTGTGCCTGTCTGTGTGTGTGTGTGTGTGTGTTTCTGTCTGTGTGTGTGTTTGTGTGTGTGTGTGTGTGTGTTTGTGTGTGTTGATAGTGTGTTTCTGTCTGTGTGTGTGTGTGTTGTGTGTCCCCTGTTCTTTCTGACCACGGTGGGAGCTCTGCAGCAGGAGAAGTTAACCCTCTCCTTGATCTCATGTTGTTTATGGAGAAGGAGAACCAGGACATTAGTCGTGTGGGGGATGCAACGCTACCACGCCACGGCCGAGCGGCGTCCGTACGTGTAGTAACATTTTTCGAGAGGTGACGTCAGGCTACGGCGCGGTGTCGGTATATCTCCACGTATACCTGCGTACGTAGATTTAACACAGAAGCATAAACCACGCTCTAGTCCAGGGGGGTCAAACTCAATTTCCCAGAAGGCCACACTGGAAAGAGAGAATCACACCAAGGGCCAGACATGGAGGGTTTACTGGCGTGGTTTTTTTGTTACCGCATGTCACTTTTTGGTAACTTTTTTCCTCATTTTTGTTGTTTTTGCTGCTTTCTCAGACATTTGTCACCTTTTTAGTAAATTTGTTGCTTTTTCCGACACTTTTTGTCGCATTTTTGTTGACATGAAGCCCTACATAAAGTCATCAAAAGAGCTCCTTAGCCATCGTAGAATTTAGCATTTCGTTTCTCAGCCTGAATATGAAAACTCTCTCTCTGCTTCTTCTGGGGGGAATTTCTGAGTCTCAGAGTCGCTAAATCTGCCCAAAATTCTGCTTTGAATGGTCAGGTAATTGCAGTTTAAAAAAACACTTCTCTAAAACTCACTTCATCATGTGCTCTAGTCCCACAGCTGGGCTGCTGCTTCTTCTTCTCACACCCTTCTCCTTCTCCCATGATGCTGCTGTTCAGGTGTTCGTTCTCAGGTGTGTGAAGCCCGGGCAGCAGCGCTCGCAACTTGAGGAATCCATCGGCAGCAACTCGAGACTAATCGCTTTCCAATTGCAGCTTCAGATGAACGCCACAGCGAGGCCGCCAACACATTGTCATTTCATCACAACGAATGAAAACAACACGTGCGCTGTTAGTTTGCATCTGTGAGCTCCTATAACGCCTTTTTTTTTAAAAGAAGAAAGGTGTGACATCTCTTTGCAAATGGAGAATGTGTGTGTAGCACCTCAGGACCAATTACCTGTCCCTCTCGGAGCAGAAGTCCCCATTAGCCGCCCATAGGAAGATATCCCAGATAGACCTGAGACCAATCAGGCGTCCCTAAACTAATAACAGTAACCGGGCATCCAATCAACATCTCCCTCACACAGCGGCAGCAGTACGTTGTGTTAACAAAGCCCCGAGGCCGAGTCTGAAAACCACATCTCTATCAATCCGGACCAGCGCTGGAAGAAGTATTTATATTTTTTCCCCCCACTGTTATCCCAGAATGCATCTGTGCTGTGCAGCAAGACCTTAGACTACATTTCTATAGACAGACAGACACCCTGACTGACCGATGCAATATGACAGTTTCTGCACGTTCTCACTCCAAACTCGTAAAACACGGATGTTTGGACAGTTGGCTGTCAGCGTGTGAAGCGACGAAAAAAAGGCGCGCTTCAGCGTGTTCGTATAACGTCCCCGTTTTCGGTGACCTGTCCCCGGCTGGAGCTGTCCCCGGAAATGTCCCCGATTTTCACTGTGACTGACAGACCCGAAATTGGAATGAAAAAGTCGTGCACTCTACACGCACAGGCTCAAGACAGCCAGAGATGTTCTAGAATGCCCATTTTACGATGCTAAAAGTCCTGATTATTTACATGGAGTCTGGTGGAGATTTGCTGGCTCTATACACGCTAAAAGTCCTGATTATTTACATGGAGTCTGGTGGAGATTTGCTGGCTCTATACACGCTAAAAGTCCTGATTATTTACATGGAGTCTGGTGGAAATATGCTGGCTCTATACACGCTAAACGTCCTGATTATTTACATGGAGTCTGGTGGAGATATGCTGGCTCTATACACGCTAAAAGTCCTGATTATTTACATGGAGTCTGGTGGAGATATGCTGGCTCTACACACACTAAAAGTCCTGATTATTTACATGGAGTCTGGTGGAGATATGCTGGCTCTATACACACTAAAAGTCCTGATTATTTACATGGAGTCTGGTGGAGATATGCTGGCTCTATACACGCTAAACGTCCTGATTATTTACATGGAGTCTGGTGGAGATATGCTGGCTCTATACATGCTAAAAGTCCTGATTATTTACATGGAGTCTGGTGGAGATATGCTGGCTCTATACATGCTAAAAGTCCTGATTATTTACATGGAGTCTGGTGGAGATATGCTGGCTCTATACACACTAAAAGTCCTGATTATTACTTGGCATGGAGTTGGTGGTATATGATTGAGTTGTATATGTCTATATATTGATTATTTATGTCTGGTGGAATATGCTGCTCTATACACGCTAAAAGTCCTGATTATTTACATGGAGTCTGGTGGAGATATGCTGGCTCTATACACGCTAAAAGTCCTGATTATTTACATGGAGTCTGGTGGAGAATATGCTCGCTCTAAAAAATACTACGCTAAAAGTCCTGATTATTTACATGGAGTCTGGTGGAGATATGCTGGCTCTATACCGCTAAAAGTCCTGATTATTTACATGGAGTCTGGTGGAGATATGCTGGCTCTATACACGCTAAAATTACTGTTTATTTACATGGAGTCTGGTGGAAATATGCTGGCTCTATACCGCTAAAAGTCCTGATTATTTACATGGAGTCTGGTGGAGATATGCTGGCTCTATACACGCTAAAAGTCCTGATTATTTACATGGAGTCTGGTGGAGATATGCTGGCTCTACACGCTAAAAGTCCTGATTATTTACATGGAGTCTGGTGGAGATATGCTGGCTCTATACACGCTAAAATTACTGTTTATTTACATGGAGTCTGGTGGAGATATGCTGGCTCTATACACGCTAAAAGTCCTGATTATTTACATGGAGTCTGGTGGAGATATGCTGGCTCTATACACGCTAAAAGTCCTGATTATTTACATGGAGTCTGGTGGAGATATGCTGGCTCTATACACGCTAAAATTACTGTTTATTTACATGGAGTCTGGTGAAAATATGCTGGCTCTATACACGCTAAAAGT
>NW_024375724.1:0-34986 GCF_010015445.1 Perca fluviatilis
GAATAGTCGAAGATTCGATGCATCGATATGCGGAGCCTGATTCGAGCACCAATCTCACAGTCGAATCTTCGCGGGTGTTATTATGAAACGAGGATCATACCATTTTGGCAATATGGGGGTGCTCAATGTCTAATTTCACACAGAACTACTGGTTTTGTAATGATTATATTAAGTGTATACAGCCTTTAATTATGATAATGCTGTAAAAAAAAAAGAAAGAGCGTTCAATAAATATTTTTTACGTGTGTGTGTGTAAATCCAACCACCCTTGTGACAGATTTAAGTTTCACTTTCCCTGATCCGTGACAGACGAGGAGCATCTTGGCAGCAGGGATTAACGTTACTTAACAATGTCTGGAAAAAGAAAATCTAAAGTGTGGATGCACTTTGAAATGGTAAAATATGATCCAAAAAAAGTTATATGCAAGTTGTGCCAACAGCTCATGTCCTACCACTCGTCAACAACAACCATGGCTTTCCACTTAAAACGGGTACGTTTATTACCAATAAAGACGGTTCACTCTTTCATATATAATGGCGCTTTTAATTTACGAATAGCAATATCATATGTTGGGACTTCAGACTGACGACGGCAGTTCATCTAGTAGTAGTACCGGAGCTGCGCCAAAACTAACTCAAAGAAAGCTAGATTTGAGACCCCCATTGTCTGAGAAAAAGAAAAGAGAAATCATAACGTAACATTTTTTCTAATAATCATAATTATTAGAAAAAATTAGGAATAATGGAAATTTTATACATAACACTGTGTTTTTAGCCAAAAGCTAAAACACTGGCAGGAAAGTTTATTCACTGTATGTATTGTCAAGGGATGTACATACGTAAGGAGCTTTGGAGACATGTCCGCAGATGCCCCTTTAAGCCAGAAAACGAAGATTTGGATGACAAACCTGGAAGAACCAAAGTACTGGGCTTGGCTGTAGCTCTGGAGTCTACATTCTGTCAGCAGATCTCAAATGGAGTGTGGAAGCTCCTTAGTGTCATGAACCAAGATGAGGTGGCCTCAGTTCTGTGAAATGACCTCTCTATTATTCAGTTCGCCCAGTCACTCTACAACAAACATGGACAGGACCCTACAAAATATGAATACATTCGACAGAAGCTCCGTGAAGTGGGGCGTTGTTGTTATGCCTGCGTACAGAATTCTCAGTACATAACCTAGAGGACGCTGTTAAACCTGCTAACTTCCAGCCATGCAACACAAGCAAGCAGTAAAGAAAGTTCCAGGTTTTGATGAAGAAAAACACAAACACAAAAGTACCAGAAACCAAGCCTTGCGCTGAAACTGGGGCATACACTGCAAAATCGCTGACATTATTCAATGTAGAGCACTCATGGCAGAAGATGAAGAGCTGATCAGGTACACTGACATATTCAAGAAGTTGTACACCTCCAGGTGGTCTGAGTTGGTGTCTCACAGTGCCCTGAACACTGAGTGATGCAAAATACAACAAACCATCAACATTGCCATTCACTGAAGATGTTCAGATCCTTCATCAGTACCTTGAGAAATCTGCAGAAAGTGCCTTCTGCAGCTTGAAGGAAGAGGCTACCACTCAGAACTATGCTCAACTTGCAAAACTTACACTTGCACAAATCATTGTGTTCAATCGAAGACGTGCTGGGGAAGCCTCATAAGTTTTCATGAAAGGGACAACACAAAGCTCCATGAAGATGTTGGCATGGGGTTGTCGAAGACTGAACAGAAGCTCTGCAACTATTTCAGCCGAATTTAAATCATGGGGAAAAGGGGCAGAAAGGTTGCAGTTCTGCTCACACCAAGTGTGGTAGATGCTTTGTCACTACTTGCCAGTAGAAGAACTGAATGTGGCGTTTGTGCCACAAATGTCTTCCTGTTTGCAAGACCAATGTCAATGAGCCACTACAGAGGACAGGACTTGTAGGAGCCATACATTGGGTTTGATTAGTCTTATGATCTTTCCTCCTTTTTTGCGCTATTGTGTATGTGCACGCGTTTAGTGACGTCGTTGATTATTGTGGGTGTCACTGGGGGTGTGGTGACTCTATTAGTGCGTGTGTGTTCACTTGTGCGGTTTTGGCCAGGTGTTGGGATGATGGCTGCAGGGTGAGCACATGGAGAAACTTTCTGTTGACTGTCACCGTACCTTCTATTACTGCATTGTCTGAGGTATCTTTGCACGGCTTATGAAATGCATCAATACAAGTAAGTGCTGTTTCTTGCTAAGCTTGTGAAATGGATCAATAAAGACCTCAAAGACAAAGACATCAAGTGCAATGGTTCAGCGTGACGCGTCTTCAGTGTAAACCCACATGTCTTAGCCTGCTGCGGCGTTTGGATTAGTTTTTAAGTTTATATGCCGCAATAGGCATACTGTTTGCGTGTTCATGCAAACCAGTGGAGCAAAGCACCCGGAGTACCTCAGGTCAACACAACTCAAGAAACATGATGACAAACTCTCACAAATCCTTAATTTAAAAAACAATGAACTTGATCATGTTGCAGATTTCCTGGGTCACGACATCCGTGTTCACCGCGACTTCTACAGTTTACCAGTTCCCACAACACAACTGCCTAAGATTTCCAAACTGCTTTTGTCAATGGAGAAAGGACACCTTTCCAGCATGCAGGGGAAGTCACTGGATGAGATTGAAATTGAAGGTTTGTATAGAAATTAGCCCTTGTAGATATTATCTGAGTGTTTGTTTTTTCCTTTGAATGTTAATTTATAAACATCTAGACTTGGCGTAGTCAGTATCCTTTTCCAAGAAAAAAAATCACCTTTCATGTCCAAATATGAGTTGAGTTCTACTATTCAGAAATATAAGCATAAGTCTACAGTATGGCTGGATAGTAATTCAAAATGTTTGTGGAGGTGCAGTTAATTAAATATTAACATAATATCATATTGTGTAATCATGTTACATGGATTGTTATATCTTATGTGATCATGGACCACATTAAACATAAACACAGGTATAATAGCTCAAAACTACTCAAGTAAAAATAGTTACTTTGCAAAAAGTGGCAAGTACAAAACCACAGGCCTACTATCTTTTCCCTAGGTCAAGGTCTTTTTTTGATGTGGCTATTTCAACCACAGATTTGTATGTCCAGCTATTTATGTGAGTTTTACTAATGCCATTTTCCAGATGAGATTGCGTTAAGTGAAGATAGTGGGAGCGAATCTGATAACGGCAACACAGAAGTCACAGCATCAGAGTTTGGAACTGTGGAGCCTGTGGATTTTGACTCTACAACCACAGAGCAAGACCATGACATTGGAGGCTTTAGTATGTTAACTCACTTCATAGTCACTGCTGATAAAACAGACGGCCAGAGAATAGAGGTAAAAAAGCATGGATTTTGAAAACATTGATTGCAGCAACATTGGTGGCAATACTTCTAATCACATATGAAGAAGTCGAAAAGAAAGGGACCCGATAAAAAAGCAGAGCTAACCAAACGAATAGTGGACTACAGCCACTACTTAGAGGCGAGATGTCCGAAGTACCACGAGTGTTTTGCACCCTGCACGATGCAGATGGCCGGAAGTAACAGACGACTGTTAAAACGAAACTTTGAGGACGACTTTCTACTGCCTCCCGTAGTAAAGAAACCAGAGAACATAATTTTCCCATTTTGTGTAGTATGCGGACCCGAATTAGAGCAAATAATCCATTGAGAGATCTATGACAAAAACCTGATGGAAATCTATCAATACAAAATCTCTGATTATTCGTCCGGAACCTGTCCCTTGGGCGATATTTTTTGGTTATACGAAAAAGATATGGCGATCAAACCACAGCTAGAGGCTAATTGGACCGGAATTTGTGCCCCAGTCCTGTTGACAGGGCAACGGACCACCAGCAGAAGAGACAGGGGACAGAACTAAAAGAAGTCCAGACAAAGAGTGGACCCCAAACAATCAGGTTTATATTTAACCAAGAACCACATGGGGTGCCGACCGAACACATGGCAATAGGTGACGATTGGATAATTTCAGGACGAGTGGCAGGGTCAATCCCGATGTACGGTCAAGCAATAAATGCCCAATATCTTGTGGTTTAATCAAAATAGATTTATTCATTAGACTATACAGCACTAGAGGGGGTAAAAGAGCAGTTACATGCCACGTCATTAACCCTTTAAGCGCCAAAGTCGCAAAATTGCGACAGGACGCGGTACTGAATAAAACAGCTGTTTTCTCTAAATAGAGTGTTATATGTCATTCATACTCCCCTTCACTAGTTGGCTGACATCCTGTACTTAGACTTTAACTTAGAAATACGTCATGCTTCAATGCATAATGTTCGAGGAAATCCCATCCAAACTTGACTTTTTTTGTCAAAAGCGACTAGCGACTTTTTCTGGTGTTATGGAAACTTTTGTGGTGTTTGGAGACTTGTGAAAGCACGTATCACTCTGCAGTTACTGTGCTCAACAAGCAGCGGGTGCTGGCGTGAGCCCCTCCCACGTCCAAAAGCCCTCACAGGCGGTCAGTCTCTCAGTAGCCTCGCGCTGCAGTCCCAGCCTGCAGTCAGAGCAGAGAGGAGACACAGCACTCCACTACTTTTAGACTTTAGCTCAGAAATACGTCATGCTTCAATGCAATATGTTCGACTAAATCCCATCCAAACTTGACTTTTTTGTCAAAAGCGACTAGTGACTTTTTCTGGTGTAATTGGAAACTTTTGTGGTGTTTGGAGTCTCGTGAAAGCACGTATCACTCTACAATTACTGTGCTCAATGAGCAGCAGGTGCTGCCGTGAGCCCCTCCCCCCTCCAAAATCACAAAAAAAAACCTAACTAACTAAACTAAAAAACTAACTAAAACAAACGCCTACTGTTTACATCAGTTTTGTGGTGTAGTAATAGTTCTAGTTTATGACTGTTGACTTACAATTTACTTTTTCCCTGTACATGTGATATGCGGACAACATAACAAATGGATGGAGGGGGGGAAATCTGATCAAATAAGTTCAACTACTTTCAAAATATCAGGTATTTCATGGAAATTACATAATCCAATATGGCCGCCGCCATATGATGTCATAATATGCAAATTAGATGGGAAAATTTACTCCCTAGATAAACGTTAGGTCATTCTCAATATTTGTTTAATTTACACGTTGTCTCTATCTCAAACCACTTTCAAGCCAGAGCCTTCTGAAATTTAGGTGTCAATATCTAGTATTTTTACAAATAAAACCCGGCGCCTAAAGGGTTAATGACTCTTCAAAACAGATTCATCTTAGAGACATTATTGGCCAAGGACCAAGGAGTCTGTGATATGATAGATGAGGAATGCTGCATGATTATCCCAATGCATACCGGAGTGGGCGGAAATCTCACAACTGCAATTAATAAATTGAATAAAATGAGAGAGATGAATGTAGAACTATCCAATTGGAATACTGGACTAACGGGCAGTTGGGAGTGGATCAGTGGATTATCCTGGAGTAGGGTTTTGGAGGGAGTAGGAGTGGCCATCGGAGCTGTGATTTTGATAGCACTGATCGTTTCATGCTGTATTTTCCCGCTAGTTAGGTCATTGATCCAGAAAACCATGGCCGTAGTTGCAGGACAATTCCCGGTGTACATGGACTGTGACAGCGGGATAGTTGAAGACATAAAAAAGCTAAAACAGGAGGATCCAGATCAATTGTATGAAATACCAACTGGTAACCATTAATTTGAAGAAATCTATGTGCACCCATAGAAACCCACCACCGAGACAAAAGACGACTGATAGGCCGTGACCTGGGAAGTGGACATTTCTTTTGACTCAGCAGGCTAGAACCCCCATGCTAACGAACTCAGTGCATGACTAACCCAACAAATTAAATTGAAATTTTACATTTGAATGGTGATTAACTCTGATTTCTTATCACTAGACAAACATTGCAGAAGGCAACAATTGGGGTGAATACATCAATTAATAATTCTGGGGATTATCACCCCTCAACCATGCATCCTCAGGGAGGCCAGAATACATATCACAAGATGCAGGTTCCAGCACAAATTAGACCCCAAACCAGCAACCTCCCCCAATGGCTTATGGAAGTAGGTAGGGCAGAAAATAATCCGCAGGCATGGAATACGAGCAACTCCCTGGATCTGTCATGGATCCAAGACTCACAATGGCACTACGAGGCTAGCCATGCACTCTGGCTGAACCAAGCCCCGATGATCCAGGAGCTGACCCCGCCGCAACCTGCAGGGACCAGCCACCACATTCTCCCAACCCCAGCTCCAGCCGGACCAGACCTACAGCACCCAACCTTAGCAGAGCCAGCTCCACTGCCAAGGCCGAGGGACAGCCCAGAAGGAGGGATGACCCGACCTGAGGACCAAACAGATGAGGATAGCAAATCAACAGCAAATACGCTGGATAGTAATGACTGCACCATGGTTGAGGCTCAGGGGAACCTGCCCACAACCCCTCAATCTGCCAGCACAACTCCCACAACCTCTCAATCTGCCAGCATAACTCCCACATCTCCAGTGTCCCAATGGGATAGTCCAACAATGACTATGACACAGAGAATTTTAGGAGGGTGATGAAAGAACTATCACCTGCAGACGCCCATTATTATCGCAATCTGAGGAAGAAACATCAAGTGCAGGAATACACACGCCATCGACACAAGCACTATAAAGCCCTGCAGAGTGTGGCAAAGGATCACGATCAGTGCCATAGATCATTGGGGCACAACACGAGGAGATAAAGAAAGCTAATAATGCATCACTGAAAGAAAATAACTGGAATTGATAAGACATATTAATGTTTGTCAGATCACTTAAAACGAAGCAACTGGACTTGAAGGATTTCTTAATAATAATGGGTCATAGGCTGGAAAACCCTTATATCAAGTATTGAGTGAATTTTAGTTAGAAATCATAATCACGTGTTTGAATATTAGTTAAAGTATTGTTTGAGTTTCACCACTGTATGATTGGCGCGACATGATTGTATAATTGCAGATCACAAGTGTGCAGTAAGGGATAGTTTCCCATCTAACAAAAATATGTTCTAAGAACGTTGTAGGATTTGAAATGTCCTTAAAACTTTAAAATGACCAGTTTGCTTAACATTGCTGGAACGTTAGCATAACGTTGCTGGAACGTTAGCATAACGTTGTTGGAACGTCAGTATAACGTTTCTGGAACGTCATCTTAAGGTTAGAAAAACATTGCTGGAGCGTTAGCATAACGTTGCTGGAACGTCATCTTAAGGTTAGCATAACCTGCAGGGTGTGGCAAAGGATCACGATCAGTGCCACAGATCATTGGGGCACAACACGAGGAGATAAAGAAAGCTAATAATGCATCACTGAAAGAAAATAACTGGAATTGATAAGACATATTAATGTTTTTCAGATCACTTAAAACGAAGCAACTGGATTTGAAGCAACATGAAGATGCATACAGCAACGTTATGCTAACCGTTATGCTAACGTTCCAGCAACGTTATGCTAACCTTAAGAGGACGTTCCAGCAACGTTATGCTAACGTTCCAGCAACATTATGCTAACGTTCCAGCAATGTTATGCTAACGTTCCAGCAACGTTGTTCTAACCTTAAGATGACGTTCCAGCAACATTATACTAACCTTAAGATGACGTTCCAGCAACGTTATGCTAACGTTCCAGCAACATTTTTCTAACCTTAAGATGACATTCCAGCAACGTTATGCTAACGTTCCAGCAACGTTGTTCTAACCTTAAGATGACGTTCCAGCAATGTTATGCTAACCTTAAGATGACGTTCCAGCAACGTCATGCTAACGTTCCAGCAATGTTATGCTAACGTTCCAGCAACGTTGTTCTAACCTTAAGATGACGTTCCAGCAACGTTATGCTAACGTTCCAGCAACGTTTTTCTAACCTTAAGATGACGTTCCAGCAACGTCATGCTAACGTTCCAGCAACGTTTTTCTAACCTTAAGATGACGTTCCAGCAACGTTATACTAAACTATTGTATTTTGCCTTGAAATAAGGAGAGCCCTTCTCCCTCCTTGGATCACCTTCAGTTGCCGCTGTGCTGCTGCAAACATCCACAGATAGTCTGCCACTGTAGAGTCGCAAACAGCCACAGATGGCCTACCACTGTTGCAGCCGCATCAGCTGCGGATGGTCCGCCGCTGTATAGCCCACACCAAACGCCTTAAGCGTAAGCATTCAAAATGCAAGATCAGCTAAATGACTTCATCTAGCCATCTCCTGCCTGCCTGCCTCGTCTCTGAATTTGGGCCCACTATTCCCTGCCTCCACGTAACAAATAACTATGTTAGGCCCACATTAAATTGTAAACAGAAATAATTGATTATGGCCCGGTCGATTATTGATGCAGCAGCATCATCATGTCCACGATTCGAGTATTTGATTAAATTCAACACCTCTATGGATCAAAGCAGATGGAGCAAACTGAAGCCGCAAGCATTTCGAACAAACTAAAGCCACAAGCAGTTAGAGCACTAAAACAGCGAGCAATTAGAAGCAAACTAATGCTGCGAGCGGTTAGGAGCAACTAAAACAGCAGGAGCAACCTGAAGCAGCTTTAAGTAAGGCGCCCTGTTTGAGCATAGCCTATTAGCAGTGAGGGGAGTTGACCAGCTCATGCGCTGATGCAGATCAGCTGTTGCAGATCAGCTGATGAGACCGTGTTGTTGGCCAATAGCTTTTAGCGGCGTCTTGACTACTTGGCCTGCCAGAACTGACGCTGCTCGTTAGCAAACTTTAGCATTCATTTGGAGTCGTGTTTGTATCCACCCAATCAATGTAAGTCCAAAATCCGCTCTGTTATGTCTGTTGAGGAAAATACTCAGCTCTTTAGCTTCTTAATGTTGAGTTTATAAGAGCTTATTAGCGAAAAAAAAAAAAAAAAAAAAGTTGCCTGCTGTGGCTCGAACTGGGGTTGAAATTCAAAAGAGCTGAGAGGAACTGCAGAGTTGATAAAATTCTCTGTGGGTTTGTCACTGAGAGTGACACCTTTCACATTATATATTTGATTAATTTGTCATGGTTAAAACATGCATACAAATTGGCTGTTTAAATATTTAATCATCCATTTCCATAACCTAGTGTTTTAGTAACCTAATCCAAGCAGCATTTAAGTTTCCTTTAAACATATTTGGCAAAGCAAATTAATAGTGCAGAAGGGTATTTTGCTGGAGAAAGGGTTAGAGGAAGAGATCGGCAATTGGCAGGTAGTCAAAAAAGGCAAACAAAGTCCAAAAGAATTTAAGCAGACATGCAAAAAGAGACAAAATATCTGGAACTCTTTGACTGGGATGGCACAACCGATAATCTGGCAGGGAGCAATGGCTAACTGAATTCTACTTAGGTGCCTCAGCTTCAGGGTTTTGCAACCACCATGTCAAATAAAACTGGCTGCTCTGACCACACTCTCCCCTACAGCCCATTAGTAGTATAAAGATGGCGGTTTTGCGCGTGCATGTGTGACGTCATCTCACACGCACACGCAAACCTGCCATGCCAACTGATGATATGAGCGTGCGTGATGACGTCGCGGCCGCACGTCGTTACTCGCGATCGCCATCTAGTGGCCGAATATGTTAGTGCATCTAATCGTCGAAGCTGCGCACGCATCTAGCGGATGTGATGACGTCGCGGTCGAACGTTGGCACCCCGCGAGCGCCATCTAGTGGCCGAATATGTTAGTGCATCTAATCGTCGCGAAGCGGCGCATCTAGCGGATGTGATGAGCCGTGCGGTCGAACGTCGGCGCCGCGCGAGCGCCATCTAGTGGCCGAATATGGTAGTGCATCTAGCGGATGTGATGACGTCCGGTTTTCGCGGGACGTCATGGTTTACGGTGGGGTGAGGCATCATTTACATTTTTTGTAAAAAAAAAGGTGTATACGTCTGATAGACCAATGGTTAGCTGTTAAGAATGGGTTTGCTATTGGTTTGATTTTAAAAACGCCCTACAGGGTGGGGTTTGTGGTGTTTAAAACCCCTTGTTTCAAGGCTGTCTGCTCACTTTTTTTATCCACCATTTTTAGCTGTTCTGCTAGCTTCGCTTGCTGCCTCGTTTTCTCAGACTTCCTCAAAGTACTCTGGAGTTTTCACTTTTTAATTCTTTTTTTTGGGGAAAAAGCAAAGAGGAATCGTTTTTCAGCCATGGCTTTCCCCGCATTTGGACAACAATCTGGATCATCTTTTGTTGAAGAAGGTGAGACATCTAGAACAGAACCCACTACATTTGGTATGCGCCTAACCCGCCAAAAAGAGCTATGGGGATGCGGTGAGACTGATACTGGAACAACATGCAGTTTGAGTCAGGCCCCTCGAAGAAGCGATTCCGTTCGAGATCTTTCCTACAAGCATGACTGAGCCATGTACATCTGATCTGGAATATGTCGGTGTCAATGGATACCGTTATTCAATTCAATACAGTGCAGGATACGTAACATTAGCTGTTTACACTAGTGTTGCTGTAGAACTATCTAGCAAAGCCAAAACAGCCTGTACAATTTCTGTGAAAGACTGGGGCCTTTTTCGTGATGTTGTCTCTCTGGACCTTGATAATCCTGGCTTGCCTGAGCTGGTGTATGTGTCTCAATGGGACGGTCGTGATGGCTCTAGTATCTATCGTGTGGAAGCCGACCGTTTCACCAGACCTGCAGAGGATTTTATTTTCCTTAGCGTATGCAGCGAAAGGGAGAAGTTAGTTGCAGTCAGAGGTCGTGAAGAATGGAAGTTAAAGCCATATCCTGTATCTAACGAGGAATACGAGAAATGGTTTAAAAACGTGTTCTTTATACAATGGTGTGACTGGGAGATTTTGAAGAAACAGTTTGACACCATCGACTATGTCATCAGAAGAGACAAAATAAGGAGTTCTTATGAGAACATAAGAAAAGATTGATATTTGGGGACACTGACCAACAGTCTCTGCCCATGCCGCGGAACCTATACAAACCTAAAATCATCAGACACAAATACTAGCAAAACGGTGGGTCTAATTTGTATATGCTAATTATTTGCCAAAATAGTTAAAATGCTTTTCTTTTCTTTTTTTTTTCATGCTACTGTGATTGTAATGTGTTATTTTTTTCTTCCCAGAGGATCTGGAGTGGTTTCATTCAACCCCCTCAGGTGCGCCTCCTAACACCCCTGGTCTATTTGCACCCCTAACGGCATCCGGATCTCCTCCAACCCCTTTCATCATGTCATCATCGCCACCTCTATCGCGGAACACTTCCTGCCGCCCCCACCTACACCTCCTCTGCCACCATCTCTATTGTTTGGGGCACTTCCCCCTCAGACATGTGCATATCAAGCTATACCCTCAACAACTGCTGTATTACAACAGGGAGGTGTTGCTGATTGTTCGGACACAGACGCCTGATCAGACTGATGGTGTGGTGTCATCTTTGTTTATAGATAGCGTTAAAACAGCTTCTCTACATCTTCTTAACATAGTTCTTTACAAGTATTTGGAAGAGCTTTGTTTGGGGGTGTCAGATCAATCATCCAAGCCAGAAACAGCATGCCTGTTTACAGGGGCTACCAGAACACTTCTACACTGTCCACTTTGAACAGCTTATGAAAAGACTACTGACTGATAAATTCATTGGTGTCCGTACAACGTTTTCTGTCCTTGAAACATCTCACGGCTGATGAGGGTAGAATCAGGGGAGTATCTGAAACAGTTTTGTACGAGTTGAAAACGTCTGAAGATGTTACGACTAAAATCAGTGCTATGTATGACTCTATGATAGGGAATGATCTTGTCAAAATAGCCGAAATTAGAGAGATTGGTGACTATTGGAGAGATTTATATGCTAGAAAAAACTAACAGGGTGAAAATATGGGGGAATTGTTTATGTGTAATGTATAACCATATTAGTGAGCGATACCACGTATCGCATTTATCTGGTATTTTAGATCAAGCCATTGCTAAATGTGGAAGCGATGTTGAAAAATACCAATGTAAGAGTGTCGATGTAGATCGTACAGTTGTGAGTAGGTAAGATAACGAATGGTGATTGTAAGAAGACAACATAGCACCCCTCCTTGGGAGGATCTGTTGCAGATGTTATTATCAATGTTAATGACACGTGAGAGCATAGTGGAAACATTTTGTGATGTCATAGCCAACATTACACGTAATTTTAAGATGCTGAAAGTTTATCACCTGCTTACTATGTATACAATGCTTGTAGACACCGTGAGTTTGTATGTGCAAGAAAAACAGTATACCGATGTCTTACAGGATTTGCAAAAACTGCATATATTCATAATCAGTAAAAGCAATGTATCCGTAATAGCCAATATGCTATCTATGATAGAATAGGTTTCACTGTCTTCATAACTGTCATATGTAGGACTGTGTGAGTGTGTTTTGTAAAATTAAAAAGAATGACATAACTCTAATGTGTTCACTTGTGTTTTAAATGAATCATGGAGAAGGTTATGCACAAAATATACTATGATCCGTCCAACCCAGGAGGGTTAGGAGGTGTACAGAGGCTCCGTGATTCCGTCAAAGAATGTACCGGCTTGTCTCCAACTATCCCCACGGTTAAAAAGTTTCTGCTGAGGCAGGATGCATATACACTGCACGCCTCTGCATTGAAACACTTCCCAAGAAACAGAGTGATTGTTAATGGTATCGATAAGCAATTTCAGGCTGATTTGGTCGATATGTCTGAATATTCAACGGAAAACGATAATGTGCAGTATTTATTGACATGTATTGATGTGTTTTCTAAATATGCCTGGGTAATATGTCTTTAAAACAAATCGGGGCGCCCGCGTGACAAGTGCCTTTAAGGAAATATTGGAACAAGGACGATACCCCAGAAGCTTCAAACAGACTCTGGAAAAGAATTTTATAATAAGGTTTTTCAAAAATTGATGACACAATATAAAATTCACCATTTTTCCACATCGAACGAAACAAAAGCAAGTGTTGTTGAGCGTTTCAATAGGACTTTCAAAACCAGAATGTGGAGATATTTAACGGCTGTTAACTCGCGCCGCTATATTGAGGTAGTACAAGATATGGTTGCTGCTTACAACTCTGCATACCATAGGTCAATAAAAATGGCGCCCTCCTCGCGTATGTAAAGACAATGAGAAAACTGTCTTTAACACTCTGTACAAACTGAAACCATATGGAACAGTGCTGTTTAAATTTCAGATGAGATCGTTAGGATACCGCAAAAGCACAGCGGACGTTTTTCGTAGCGTTTAACAGACGCGTTTACCGAAGTTTTTACAATATCAAAACGTATAGGTAGAACTCCTCCTGTTTATATACTGAAAGACAATAGTGGGGAGCCGGGTGACAGGTACCTTTACGGCCGGATTTAAAGTCTGTAGTTCGGCTGTAATTGTAGACAAAACAAAAAGTGTTTAAAATTGAGAAAGGCTGGCTCGCGGAAGAAAACAGGACGTAAAAGCTTGTACTTGTGAAATGGTTAGGATGGCCTCAGAAATTCAATTCATGGCTCTCTGAAAAGACATAGTTGATGTAAGATAAAAGCGCTGTACCAGTCTTGTAATATTAGTCATTGTGTTTTGTTAGTGAAAGGTATTGGAGCTATGAATAAGAACGGATTTTTGTTACGCTGCCTAGTAATGCCTCACAATTAGTTTATCCAAATAATAAGATTTGGCAATTCAGAACAAAACTGGCTAAACCACTCATATTACAAGAGCCGTATGAAGTTGGTCTTATTGAAATTCAATACCCCAGGGTCTGGAATAGTTTCACTGAGAATGATGCCAAGGTTGATTTCATCGACACGAAAACGAAAATGTTCAACAAGCTAAGGCTAACAGTTGGTTCTTATAATACGATCGACAGCATTGTTAAAGAATATAATATGAAATGTGCTGCTAACAAATGCGTGTTAGCTCTGACCTGGCTGGCCAGCGTTGTTCCGAAGTCTGTGACCAAACCAGTCAATTGTGTGTTAGCTGTTTGCAAGACATCTAATTTATTCAGAAGAGCATCGTTTTTTTTTTGTTTTTTTTGTTTTTTTGACTAATTCTGTATTTGTATTGTTTTTGTTTATAATTGCCATCTGACGCAGGTTGTTGAGGTGTAGTGTTGACACAATACTCAAAAGCTCTTCACCCTGAAGCAATGTCACCTGCTCAGGACCTCCTAGTGCCCCACAGTGTTCAAACTGGTTGTAAGTATTATAATTAGGCACTGCTTGCTTATCAAGGAATGGAACGTTAACCTCTAATACATTTACAGGATTGGTTACTGATGTATTACCCCTGTTACACTTTTTATCTGACACCGTTATGACAGAGGTGTGTGGTATACAGCTGACATAGTCGGATCCTTCCTCTGTGCTATAGATACAGTTAAAGAGGTATGCACCTACATTATATTCAGGGAACACCTGCAAAGATGCCTGACTTCGATTGATGGGCTGTAAGTGGTGTCTCTGCTATCTGCGGCGTTTTCAGACCCTTCTGCTGTAGCTAGCCGATTTGGTTGAGGGGGTGTAGGAGCTGTCGCTGTTAGTCCTGTGTCTTCAGACCCTTCTCCCGCTTCTACGGCATGGATTGTCTAGAGGTATAACAACATATTTTTCTGGTTAAATAAAAACCCCCCACCCAAACAAAAAAAACACGCACACACACACACACACAACACAGACACACAAAACACAGACACACAACACACAAACACACACCTCATCAGATGTCTTTTGTAAAGGGGTGTCCTTTTGTCCCCCTCCAATGGAGTCACTCGTGGGGGTGGTAGGGCTTTGGTGTACTATGTGTGAAATCACACTTAGACGACAACAAATGCAAGGACTCTAAGTCTTCGGTCGTCGTTACTTGCTAAAACAAAAGAAATGCCTTTTTAACAATATATACATTTTATTTAAAAAGCTTTTATAACACTATGTAAATATATTCTGCTAGATACAAAAGGGTTTCTCACCTCTGCAGCTGTGTTAGGATCATAAGATACAGAGGCCGTGTAAGAGGAGTCTGGAACAAAGGAAGGGCGGCGTCTTTTGGGTGGGAAACCGTCCGTGTATGGCTTCTCAGGATGAAATAAGCATTAGATTAGAAAAAAATCTCTTTTTTTTTTTTTTTTTTAAATACAACACTCTATTTTCATGTTTTTCTTTTCAATTCACCTCAATAGATCTCTTCTTAGATCCCTTCTTAGGCTTGTGTAGACATCCGTTTCTGCTCCATGGGGGTGGCTGTGTGAAATCGTCCTCAGGCGTCAAATACAATGAAACTAAGTCTTCCGTAGCCTTTAGTTGCTAAAACAAAGGAAAGGTCTTTTTAACAACATATACATTTTATTTAAAAAGCTTTTATAACACATGTAAATATATTCTGCTAGATACAAAAGGGTTTCTCACCTCTGCAACTGTGTTAGGATCATAAGATACAGTGGCCGGGTAAGATGAGACCGGAACAAAGGAATGGTTGCGTCTTTTGGGCGGGAAGCCTTTCTGGTATGGCTCAGGCTGTAATAAGCATTAGATTAGATGCATTAGATTATTTTTTTTATACAACACAGCAATTTACCGTTTTTCTTTTCAACTCACCTCAATAAATTGCTTCTTAGGCTTACGATGGTGAACGTTTTTAGGGGTAGCAGCTTTCACAGAGAGGTTTAGAGAAGCACACGGCCTTTTATCATGGTTGATTTCAGCCGTATGTGCTATCGAGTAGCCATCACCCTTACGGATCCTTTGTTCAGGAACGGATTGTCTAGACACAGAATATATATATATTAGAGGACTAGAAACACGGTGATAAATTAAATAGTAATAAATATTACAGCCTGAAAGAGATAAATAGCCCCATAAATACCTGTTTCCAACGTTCTTATTCCTTATTAGAAGGACCTTTTGTTTTATGTTCTGGTGTGTTGGGGTCTGTAGGATCGGGCTACACAGCTCTTTTTTAAAAACAAAAAACAAAAAAATTAATGAAAACACAGTACTAAATCAATTAATGCTGTAGTGTATAATATATTTATAGGTTTTTACCTTGTGGTATAAGTGTTTCATCAACTAACACAGCCACATTGTCCCAGCTCTTTGTAAAATCACCTAATGACGCAAACTGCATTATACAACAAAAAAAAAACTTTTTAAGTCACAAATGACTGAATGAATTAAACACCTTACAATAAGCTTTTTTTTTTAAATTTACTCACCAAACGCAGCCATTTCTGTAGAAACGAATCCTCTTTTCTTCAGAGGTCTTTGTTGAGGAAGCCTGAGAAAACGAGGGAAAATTTTTAGCTAGCACCTTAGCTAAAAACTGCAGGTAAAAAGTGAGCAGTCAGCCTTGAAAACAAGGGGTTTTTAAACACCACAAACCACCCCCTTTATGACGATTTAACACCCACAACAATAGACCTCACATTTACAAGCTAACCACTGGGCTAACACGTGTTTTTTACTATCGTCATATGGTACAACCACGCCCGCATTACGAACACACGGTCAAAAGTTTTAGCTAATTCATGAATGACTGAATGAATTAAATATCTTTGAACATCCTTAAACACAAGAGGTGCTTTTAAATTTACTTACCACTAGTAGGTATTGCTGAAAAAACGAAACACCTGCGTTGCTTTCACCAAGAAGAATTAAAAGTGAAACTCCAGGGGGTTTTTTTGATGAGGAAAAACGTGGTAGCTATCTAGCTAGCTTACCGAGTAGAAGCAAAAAAAGGCATCTAAAAAGAGACAGCTAGCATGAAACAAAAGGCTAAACAGTGCACTGCTGAAAAAAGGATCCCTCTTTTTTTTTCTCACAAAAAAAAGAACAACTCACTGGTATTGATTGTGGAAAAACGTGGTAGTAAGCTAGCTAGCTAGCAGAAAAGCTAAAAAGTGTGCAGACCCCCCAGGTAGTACGACAGAGTGACCTCATTCGAAGCGGGTGTGAGAGGCCGCCTCAGCTCAAGGCCACAAGACCCTTGTTGCAGGGAGGCGCGACACCACATAACCGACGTCATCACATCCGCTAGATGCACTACCATATTCGGCCCACTAGATGGCGCGGCGGGTGCCGACGTTGGACCGCGACGTCATCACATCCGCTAGACGGGCGCAGCCGGACGATTAGATGCACTAACATATTCGGCCACTAGATGGCGATCGCGAGTAACGACGTGCGGCCGCGACGTCATCACGCACGCTCATATCATCAGTTGGCATGGCAGGTTTGCGTGTGCGTGTGAGATGACGTCACACATGCACGCGCAAAACCGCCATCTTTATACTACTCCCATTTCATCACAGAGGAGAAAACAGTCCAGTGATAAACCCAGTGCTGCAAACAAGTAAGTGTGTGTGTGTGTGTGTGTGTGTGTGTGTGTGTGTGTGTGTGTGTGTGTGTGTGTGTGTGTGTGAGTGAGTTTAGTGGATCTACATATGTATGCTGTCCATGTCAAATTTACTCCCCCAGTCATATGGAAGGTGTCTGGATTGGTGTTTGAGAACAGTATACCCCACTTAGGTCTGTATTTATATTAAATATTAAATCCAATTTAAATACAAAATTACCATATGAAATATTAACCGACAGTGTAAATATTTAATGCCAGCCCTTTACCATAGGCCTGGTATTCATTACCATGCAGTGCTGAATTCTAATGGGCAATTTCCCCAGAGACTGTGTGGGATTCCTCTTACCCTCGAAGTTGCAGCAGGGGGCACTGTTGCTCTGCATTGCTTTTGTGAGCTCAACCAAAAATGAATACATTATAAAGGAACATATTTAGAGAAACTGAAATGTGCAGTTTTTGCACAGTGAATTACTGTCTTTTTATTTCTCTCTTTCGTCATAGATCAAAATGTCTAGATTTGAGGTAATTCTTTAGCTGTATGCTTTGTATAATAAAGCGTATCAGCTGGGTGATGTGAGTGGCAACTGCCCAGTGTGTTGTCCACTTAACGCATGCTGGGAAAAAACTCCAACTACTGAGGGAAGGTGCTGGTGAGGATGACACAGGAGTGACAAAAACATAACTCAGACACTCATGTTATGCACAATACAGAAAACATGAATTACATTCCAACTTTGCCAATAGGTGTCAGGATTACACTACTTGACAAAGTAGGGATGTTGGGATGTTGTGGTGCAGATTTTCTTTTAAAAAGTAGGGAGAGAGAGAATGTTGTTTCTCTCTATGATTGATCCCTTATATCTCTATAGTCTTGCCACCTCACAGTATAAGGGGATTTCCATTTAAACCCTAACACTACAGTAGGTACAAATTAGACTATATGTAATGTCCTTCAGGTCCAATGCATTGACTGGAACTGAACATTTCCCCATGAAATTCATCAGGCAGGGAAGGAAGAACTTCTTTCTAATATCAGTACAAATATGCAAGTGAAGTTAAGTCTTTCTACAGAGAGAAATATAAAGGATGAAGAGACAAGATGAACATAGAGAAAAGACAGACAAAGCTGTGAGTTAAAGAAATTAGCGTTTATAGAGTGCTGGGAGGAGGTGTAGGGTTAGAGATGCATGGGCACGCAGCTCCTCTGAGGCAAGGCAGGGAGGAACATTAATCATTGGGAGACATCTGTTCATTCTGCCGCTTTACAATTCTGTCAAAGAGCTCGGACCCCCCCCCATCCACTCAGAGAAAACCTGTCCTCCGTTAAGCATGGACAGGCAGAGTGAAACATCACAGCCAGCCTCCACTAAGAGCCGCCTTCAATTTGATTTTCCATTCAAGCCAATTTAAGATGAACAAAACAAGGGGACAGGGAAAGGAGCGCAGTGTATAAATCAGTGCCATTATCTGCATTTGACTTGTTTTATGGAGCAAGAGACTTGCTGTCATAAAGGAAACAGCTATGCATGTCCACTTGTCATAAGCTGACACACACACACACACACACACACATACACACACACACAAATACACAATCATTTGCATGTGATATTTGGGGAAATTCCATTGACTTACATTCATTCTTACATTACTGTGAGCTTAACTGGAATTCAATAGGAGAGACTTTGTTGCAAATATGCAAAGGTTTATTTGTACATATGTATAATATGAAATGTACAGAGTCTTTGGATGTTAGACTCTATCGTTATACAAATAATTTTATAAGGGGTAGAGAAGCCATGAGTAAGGCATATCCCCCCCCCACAAAACGGTGACGAGAAACTAGTGATTGAAAGGCATGAAGAGAAAAGATACCTACCTTAATGGACAGCAACGAATCTCTAGTGGAAATAGAAAAATATAAATAGACATGGAATCAATGCCCAACAGGAAGTCGACTGAAGATATTGGGCTACTAAGGCTGAGAAGTAAGGTCGGCAATGAGCAGGATGCAAATATAAAATCACGTCATAGTGATTTGTTTAGCAAGACAAACAGGTCAGCATAACTGGGAAGCAATATATACGTATAGTTATTCAGGCTGGTGTGGCCATTCAGGTCACATAAAAGGGAGGAAAAATAAAATCACGGCAATTCAGGCCGGTATGGCAATTCAGGCCAGCATAACAGGAGACAAAAATAAAATCACGGCAATTCGGTCGTGGCAATTTAGTTAAAATTTGATAAAAATAAAAATAAATTAAAGCTGCGAGCAGCGATGGACGGGCCCTCGCGGCCGCCGCTCCTTGCGACCGTGCATTCGTGTGGCACTCAGACGCTGCAAATCGTCAAAAGGGAACTCCCTGCCGAGTTCAATGATACCTCACATAAGACTCTACCTTAAACGGGTCAAAAGTTATGAAAAGGGGCGTGGCTTAACCATAGGGGGAGGGTCAAACCATCACCAATTAAAAAGGAACTCTCTGCTGAGTTCAATTATACCTCACACAAGACTCTACCTTAGATGGTTAAGGTTTTATGAAAGGGGGGGTGGCTTAAGCATAGGGGGTGGGCCAAACCATCACCAATGAATAAGGAAGTCTGCTGAGTTCAATGATACCTCACACAAGGGTATACCTTAAACGGTTCAAATGTTATGAAAGGGGGCGTGGCTTAAGCATAGGGGGCGGGCCAAACCATTACCAATGAAGAAGGAACGCTCTGCTGAGTTCAATGACACCTCACACAAGACTCTACCTTAAACGGTTCACACATTCTAAGTTTCATATAAATCGGATGATGTTTGTCATATGAGGCGCATTTCCTGTGGCCAGAGGGGGGCGCTATGACCAAAAGTCAATTTTGGCCTGTAGATTTTCTCAGGCCTGGACCCTTGTGATTCATGAGAAATTTTGGGCAGATACGACAACGTACACTCAAGTTACAACAACTTCTTTGTTCATCGCTAAACGCTCAAAATGGCCGCCACGCCACTCCCACACCGTCTGACGAAAAGTTTTTCTTTTAATAACATTTCATCGATAAGCTTTTGGGATGGTACGGACCAAGTTTGAAGTCCATCGGATGAAATCTCTAGGAGGAATTCGTTAAAGTATAGCACCTTGACTTTTAGACCTACTTCCTGTTGCCACTGGAGGGCGCTATGACTTTAAGTAAATATCGGCCTTTATTTGTCCTCAGGGTTGGACTCTTATGAATCCTGAAAAGTTTCGAGCTAATCGGACAATGTACACTCACCTACTTCCTGTTTCGGCGGCGGAACGCACAAAATGGCCGCCCCACCACGGCCACGCCCTATGACGAAAAGTTTTTCTTTTAACAACTTTTCATCTTTAACTTCTTAAGATGGCACAGACCGAGTTTGAAGTTGATCGGATCAAATCTCTAGGAGGAGTTTGTTAAAGTACGACATGTGGAAATGGCCAAGATCGCACTAATTTCGAACTTTCAGTTCAAAATGGCGGACTTCCTGTTGGGTATAGGGTATGGCTTTAATGACGTTTTTTGTACGTCTTGACATGATACATACGTGTACCAAATGTCGTGAGTCTACGTTAAACGCACTGCAGGGGCTCAATTTATTTAACTTTCTAGGGGGCGCTAGCGAGCCCTTTTTGTGCGCCTATTTCCGGAACCCTTAAAATACGTAAATTTTCACCAGACGTGATGCGACCGCCAAATTTGGTGAGTTTTTGAATATGTTAAGCCCCTCAAAAAGCCAATTCATTTGATGGGAAAAAGAAAGAAAGAAACAAACAATAATTCCTTCAGTTTCAATAGGGCCTTCGCCGCTGTCGGCGCTCGGGCCCTAATTAAAGCTGCGAGCAGCGATGGACGGGCCCTCGCGCCTCTGCGCGCGTCGGGGTTACCGGCGGACTCCGCTCCTTTTGACCGTGCAATCGCGCGGAACTCAGACGCTGCAAATTGTCAACAATGAAAAGGGAACTCCCCGCTGAGTTCAACGATACCTCACACAAGACTCTACGTCATATGGTTCATTAGCTGTGAAAGGGGGCGTGGCCAAAGTATAGGGGGCGGACCAAACCTTTACCAATAAACAAGGAAGTCTCTGCTGAGTTCATTGATACCTCACATAAGACTCTACGTTAAACGGGTCATTAGTTATAAAAGGGGGCGTGGCTTAAGCATAGGGTGGCGGTCCAAACCATGACCAATGAAGAAGGAAGTCTCTGCTGAGTTCAATGATACCTCACACAAGGGTCTACATCAAACAGATCATTAATTATAAAAGGGGGCGTGGCCTAAAGATAGGGGCGGGCCTAACCATCACCAATGAAGAAGGAACTCTCTGCTGAGTTCAATGACACCTCATACAAGACTCTACCTTAAACGGTTAAAATGTTATGCAAAGGGGCGTGGCCTGAGTAAGTGGGCGTGGTCATATTATAGGAGGCGTCTCAGTATCACATGTAGACCACACATTATAAGTTTCATGCAAATCAGATGATGTTTGTCATATAAGGCGCATTTCCTGTTGCCAGCGGGGGGCGCTATTACCAAAAGTCAATTTTGGCCTGTATGCGTCCTCAGGCCTGGACCCTTGTCAATCGTGAGAAATTTTGGGCAGATACGACAACGTACACTCAAGTTACAACAACTTCTTTGTTCATCGCTAAACACTCAAAATGGCCGCCACACCACGCCCACACGTCTGACGAAAAGTTTTTCTTTTAATAACTTTTCATCATTAAGGTGTTGGGATGGTACAGACCAAGTTTGAAGTCCATCGGATGAAATCTCTAGGAGGAGTTCG
Organism: Perca fluviatilis; assembly: GCF_010015445.1. NCBI lineage: Eukaryota > Metazoa > Chordata > Actinopteri > Perciformes > Percidae > Perca > Perca fluviatilis. The sequence continues at coordinate 22,125 of NW_024375724.1, forward strand.
TTAAAGTATAGCACCTTCACTTTTAGACCTACTTCCTGTTGCCACTGGAGGGCGCTATGACTTTAAGTAAATATTACCCTTTATTTGTCCTCAGGGTTGGACTCTTATGAATCCTGAAAGGTTTCGAGGTAATCGGAAAATGTACACTCGAGTTACACCCACTTCCTAATTCGGCGGCGAAACGCACAAAATGGCCGCCCCGCCACGGCCACGCCCTATGAGTTAGAGATACCTGTATTTTCCGCAGTAGTAGCAGCACCTATCCTGAATGAATGACCTGAATAATGCGGAGGAGAGACGTTGGATTTGATAAGAACTAGCTTTAAATGATTGCTAAAGCTAAACTGGTTGAATAGCTTAAATCCGTAAGAAGAAGTTGAAATAGTGAAAATAGTTGAAAAAGCGGAAATCCGTTTAGTAAGTATGAATTTCATTAAAAAGTTAAACGTTTATGCTAAACTGAACTGTTTGCTTTAAAGGTTGAATAATGACAAAATATGTAGAACATTGTGAGGTCTGAGTAGATTTTCTAACTGATAATGACTCATATATGCAGAAATATGAAACAAATTAATACTGTTATACTGTTAATGATGAAAGTTGAAAAGGCTGAAAGAAGAAATATTTTCATTATTATCAGATATATACACTGCATAGAACGAAAAAGCATCAATCCAGCTGAGATGAGATGTGAAATATATTAGGTGAAAAGAATAGGTCTGAACAAGAAGAAAGAGAGGAAAGTGATGAGAGAAAGAGAGAAGAAAGGAGAGCAGGAGAGAAGAGAGTGAAGAGAGAAGAGAGAAGAGAGAAAGAGAATAAAGAGAGAGGAAAGAGAGGAGAGGGAAAAGAAAGATAGCAACTTTGACTAAAATTGACTAAAAAAGGCTGAAAGTTTAAAGACTTTGTATTATTATCAGCCATATCCATTGCGTAGAACAAACAAGCATGAGCCTAAAGAGCTGAGAGGTGGATATATTGGCTGAAAAGAAACGGGCTATATACATGGATGAAATCACAAATGACCCTGGAGGGAGAGAAAGAAGAAGGAAGGAGGGAGGCATAGAGAAAGAGAGGGAGACAAGAGGGAGGGATACAGACAGAGGGAGGGAGGGAGACACAGACAGATAAGGAGACAGACAGACAGACAGACAGAAGTGGAACGCAAATGATATAGACTGATGATCATAGTTAGTCTAGTTAGTTGACTCCTACAGCAAGCCTGGAGTAATCAGTAGACTGTCTGTGAAAGGGTTGTCATGGTTACTAAGGGCCTGGGCAATGTTTATAAACATCTCTTTGATCTGGTAACGATAGCACCTGGTCTTAATATGTCTGCTGTAGCACACTGCAGCACTTCAGACACTGAGAGCAAGCTCTCAAACAAAGCCTCGGGCTGCGCAAAAACGATAACTGCTATCGGTCAAATGAAGTGATCCTGAGCACCACAAGGACTTTGTGAACGTATCGGTTGTAAAATTTATATGGATAAACATAAAAATGTGGGCATATCAGCGATTTAAGAAAGTGGTTGGTTTCTGCTCTTCGCTGGAAAATATGAAGGACTTTTATCATTGCTGCGGATGAGGAAAAAATGTGTTACTCTCATCATTTGGAAGCTTGCTGAGCCCAAAGCATAAGACATATCGCTTAACTGAGCAAAGTTTCTGAAACTAGACAAAAATACCTACGTTTTGATGTATAGATTGTGTATAAAAAGTAGATATTGTGGGCGTAAGAGCAATTTACAGACAAGGAACTAAGATAATTTTTTCGAAGCTTCACCCTCTAGCTATGACATCACCCACTCTAGCAAGCGCAATACACACTCTGTTTAATCGATAAAATTTCCTGAAATTATCACTAAACTTGAACCGCTTTTTCACAAAAACTGTAAAAGATATCAAAACACTGAGCACACCCCGAATACCTGAATATTTTGTGAACCGTTTAAAGTTTGAATCACATCTGTAGGTGGAAGAATGTAGGAGGAGATACATGTTGAAGCAGAAGAGGATTTGAAGGATTTGAAGCCTGCTCTCATTGACTTCAATGTTAAAAAAGTGATAAAAAGCTGAATATTTTAAAAAGTATAAATAGTAGAAAAAAAGTTGAAGAAGTCCCATCATTAGCTGAAAGAGATGAATATTTTAAAAGTTGAATGGTTTTAATAGCTGAAAGTATGCAGAAGTTACAGAGAGCAAAAACAGCATTGAAAAGACGCTATAAGAACTAGAAAATGCATTTCCTGCAGAAAATGCGTGGGAATGCTGAATAGCTGAATTGCTAAAGCTAAACTGGTTGAATAGCTTAAATCCGTAAGAAGAAGTTGAAATAGTGAAAATAGTTGAAAAAGCGGAAATCCGTTTAATAAGTATGAATTTCATTAAAAAGTTAAAAGTTTATGCTAAACTGAACTGCTGGCTTTAAAGGTTGAATAATGACAAAATATGTAGAACATTGTGAGGTCTGAGTAGATTTTCTAACTGATAATGACTCATATATGCAGAAATATGAAACAAATTAATACTGTTATACTGTTAAAGATGAAAGTTGAAAAGGCTGAAAGAAGAAATATTTTCATTATTATCAGATATATACACTGCATAGAACGAAAAAGCATCAATCCAGCTGAGATGAGATGTGAAATATATTAGGTGAAAAGAATAGGTCTGAACAAGAAGAAAGAGAGGAAAGTGATGAGAGAAAGAGAGAAGAAAGGAGAGCAGGAGAGAAGAGACGTGAAGAGAGAAGAGAGAGGAGAGAAAGAGAATAAAGAGAGAGGAAAGAGAGGAGAGGAAAGAAAGATAGCAACTTTGACTAAAATTGACTAAAAAGGCTGAAAGTTTAAAGACTTTGTAGTATTATCAGCCATATCCATTGCGTAGAACAAACAAGCATGAGCCTAAAGAGCTGAGAGGTGGATATATTGGCTGAAAAGAAACGGGCTATATACATGGATGAAATCACAAATGACCCTGGAGGGAGAGAAAGAAGAAGGAAGGAGGGAGGCATAGAGAAAGAGAGGGAGACAAGAGGGAGGGATACAGACAGAGGGAGGGAGGGAGACAGACAGATAAGGAGACAGACAGACAGACAGACAGACAGAAGTGGAACGCAAATGATATAGACTGATGATCATAGTTAGTCTAGTTAGTTGACTCCTACAGCAAGCCTGGAGTAATCAGTAGACTGTCTGTGAAAGGGTTGTCATGGTTACTAAGGGCCTGGGCAATGTTTATAAACATCTCTTTGATCTGGTAACGATAGCACCTGGTCTTAATATGTCTGCTGTAGCACACCGCAGCACTTCAGACACTGAGAGCAAGCTCTCAAACAAAGCCTCAGGCTGCGAAAACGATAACTGCTATCGGTCAAATGAAGTGATCCTGAGCACCACAAGGACTTTGTGAACGTATCGGTGTAAAATTTATATGGATAAACATAAAAATGTGGGCATATCAGCGATTTAAGAAAGTGGTTGGTTCTGCTCTTCGCTGGAAAATATGAAGGACTTTTATCATTGCTGCGGATGAGGAAAAAATGTGTTACTCTCATCATTTGGAAGCTTGCTGAGCCCAAAGCATAAGACATATCGCTTAACTGAGCAAAGTTTCTGAAACTAGACAAAAATACCTACGTTTTGATGTATAAATTGTGTATAAAAAGTAGATATTGTGGGCGTGAGAGCAATTTACAGACAAGGAACTAAGATAATTTTTTCGAAGCTTCACCCTCTAGCTATGACATCACCCACTCTAGCAAGCGCAATACACACTCTGTTTAATCGATAAAATTTCCTGAAATTATCACTAAACTTGAACCGCTTTTTCACAAAAACTGTAAAAGATATCAAAACACTGAGCACACCCCGAATACCTGAATATTTTGTGAACCGTTTAAAGTTTGAATCACATCTGTAGGTGGAAGAATGTAGGAGGAGATACATGTTGAAGCAGAAGAGGATTTGAAGGATTTGAAGCCTGCTCTCATTGACTTCAATGTTAAAAAAGTGATAAAAAGCTGAATATTTTAAAAAGTATAAATAGTAGAAAAAAAGTTGAAGAAGTCCCATCATTAGCTGAAAGAGATGAATATTTTAAAAGTTGAATGGTTTTAATAGCTGAAAGTATGCAGAAGTTACAGAGAGCCAAAAAACGTACGGAAGACGCTATAAGAACTAGAAAATGCATTTCCTGCAGAAAATGGCGTGAATGCCGTTTGAATAGCTGAATTGCTTTATAAAGCTAAACTGGTTGAAGAAGCAAACCGTAAAAGAAGAAGTTGAAATAGTGAAAATAGTTGAAAAAGCGGAAATCCGTTTAATAAGTATGAATTTCATTAAAAAGTTAAAAGTTTATGCTAAACTGAACTGTTTGCTTTAAAGGTTGAATAATGACAAAATATGTAGAACATTGTGAGGTCTGAGTAGATTTTCTAACTGATAATGACTCATATATGCAGAAATATGAAACAAATTAATACTGTTATACTGTTAAAGATGAAAGTTGAAAAGGCTGAAAGAAGAAATATTTTCATTATTATCAGATATATACACTGCATAGAACGAAAAAGCATCAATCCAGCTGAGATGAGATGTGAAATATATTAGGTGAAAAGAATAGGTCTGAACAAGAAGAAAGAGAGGAAAGTGATGAGAGAAAGAGAGAAGAAAGGAGAGCAGGAGAGAAGAGACGTGAAGAGAGAAGAGAGAGGAGAGAAAGAGAATAAAGAGAGAGGAAAGAGAGGAGAGGAAAAGAAAGATAGCAACTTTGACTAAAATTGACTAAAAAGGCTGAAAGTTTAAAGACTTTGTATTATTATCAGCCATATCCATTGCGTAGAACAAACAAGCATGAGCCTAAAGAGCTGAGAGGTGGATATATTGGCTGAAAAGAAACGGGCTATATACATGGATGAAATCACAAATGACCCTGGAGGGAGAGAAAGAAGAAGGAAGGAGGGAGGCATAGAGAAAGAGAGGGAGACAAGAGGGAGGGATACAGACAGAGGGAGGGAGGGAGACAGACAGATAAGGAGACAGACAGACAGACAGACAGAAGTGGAACGCAAATGATATAGACTGATGATCATAGTTAGTCTAGTTAGTTGACTCCTACAGCAAGCCTGGAGTAATCAGTAGACTGTCTGTGAAAGGGTTGTCATGGTTACTAAGGGCCTGGGCAATGTTTATAAACATCTCTTTGATCTGGTAACGATAGCACCTGGTCTTAATATGTCTGCTGTAGCACACCGCAGCACTTCAGACACTGAGAGCAAGCTCTCAAACAAAGCCTCAGGCTGCGAAAACGATAACTGCTATCGGTCAAATGAAGTGATCCTGAGCACCACAAGGACTTTGTGAACGTATCGGTGTAAAATTTATATGGATAAACATAAAAATGTGGGCATATCAGCGATTTAAGAAAGTGGTTGGTTCTGCTCTTCGCTGGAAAATATGAAGGACTTTTATCATTGCTGCGGATGAGGAAAAAATGTGTTACTCTCATCATTTGGAAGCTTGCTGAGCCCAAAGCATAAGACATATCGCTTAACTGAGCAAAGTTTCTGAAACTAGACAAAAATACCTACGTTTTGATGTATAAATTGTGTATAAAAAGTAGATATTGTGGGCGTGAGAGCAATTTACAGACAAGGAACTAAGATAATTTTTTCGAAGCTTCACCCTCTAGCTATGACATCACCCACTCTAGCAAGCGCAATACACACTCTGTTTAATCGATAAAATTTCCTGAAATTATCACTAAACTTGAACCGCTTTTTCACAAAAACTGTAAAAGATATCAAAACACTGAGCACACCCCGAATACCTGAATATTTTGTGAACCGTTTAAAGTTTGAATCACATCTGTAGGTGGAAGAATGTAGGAGGAGATACATGTTGAAGCAGAAGAGGATTTGAAGGATTTGAAGCCTGCTCTCATTGACTTCAATGTTAAAAAAAGTGATAAAAAGCTGAATATTTTAAAAAGTATAAATAGTAGAAAAAAAGTTGAAGAAGTCCCATCATTAGCTGAAAGAGATGAATATTTTAAAAAGTTGAATGGTTTTAATAGCTGAAAGTATGCAGAAGTTACAGAGAGCCAAAAAACGCATCGGAAGACGCCTATAAGAACTAGAAAATGCATTTCCTGCAGAAAATGCGGGAATGCTGAATAGCTGAATTGCTAAAGCTAAACTGGTTGAATAGCTTAAATCGGTGCAAAAAAGAAGTTGAAATAGTGAAAATAGTTGAAAAAGCGGAAATCCGTTTAATAAGTATGAATTTCATTAAAAAGTTAAAAGTTTATGCTAAACTGAACTGCTGGCTTTAAAGGTTGAATAATGACAAAATATGTAGAACATTGTGAGGTCTGAGTAGATTTTCTAACTGATAATGACTCATATATGCAGAAATATGAAACAAATTAATACTGTTATACTGTTAAAGATGAAAGTTGAAAAGGCTGAAAGAAGAAATATTTTCATTATTATCAGATATATACACTGCATAGAACGAAAAAGCATCAATCCAGCTGAGATGAGATGTGAAATATATTAGGTGAAAAGAATAGGTCTGAACAAGAAGAAAGAGAGGAAAGTGATGAGAGAAAGAGAGAAGAAAGGAGAGCAGGAGAGAAGAGACGTGAAGAGAGAAGAGAGAGGAGAGAAAGAGAATAAAGAGAGAGGAAAGAGAGGAGAGGAAAAGAAAGATAGCAACTTTGACTAAAATTGACTAAAAAGGCTGAAAGTTTAAAGACTTTGTATTATTATCAGCCATATCCATTGCGTAGAACAAACAAGCATGAGCCTAAAGAGCTGAGAGGTGGATATATTGGCTGAAAAGAAACGGGCTATATACATGGATGAAATCACAAATGACCCTGGAGGGAGAGAAAGAAGAAGGAAGGAGGGAGGCATAGAGAAAGAGAGGGAGACAAGAGGGAGGGATACAGACAGAGGGAGGGAGGGAGACAGACAGATAAGGAGACAGACAGACAGACAGACAGAAGTGGAACGCAAATGATATAGACTGATGATCATAGTTAGTCTAGTTAGTTGACTCCTACAGCAAGCCTGGAGTAATCAGTAGACTGTCTGTGAAAGGGTTGTCATGGTTACTAAGGGCCTGGGCAATGTTTATAAACATCTCTTTGATCTGGTAACGATAGCACCTGGTCTTAATATGTCTGCTGTAGCACACCGCAGCACTTCAGACACTGAGAGCAAGCTCTCAAACAAAGCCTCAGGCTGCGAAAACGATAACTGCTATCGGTCAAATGAAGTGATCCTGAGCACCACAAGGACTTTGTGAACGTATCGGTGTAAAATTTATATGGATAAACATAAAAATGTGGGCATATCAGCGATTTAAGAAAGTGGTTGGTTCTGCTCTTCGCTGGAAAATATGAAGGACTTTTATCATTGCTGCGGATGAGGAAAAAATGTGTTACTCTCATCATTTGGAAGCTTGCTGAGCCCAAAGCATAAGACATATCGCTTAACTGAGCAAAGTTTCTGAAACTAGACAAAAATACCTACGTTTTGATGTATAAAATGGTGTATAAAAAGTAGATATTGTGGAGCGCAATATACAGACAAGGAACTAAGATAATTTTTTCGAAGCTTCACCCTCTAGCTATGACATCACCCACTCTAGCAAGCGCAATACACACTCTGTTTAATCGATAAAATTTCCTGAAATTATCACTAAACTTGAACCGCTTTTTCACAAAAACTGTAAAAGATATCAAAACACTGAGCACACCCCGAATACCTGAATATTTTGTGAACCGTTTAAAGTTTGAATCACATCTGTAGGTGGAAGAATGTAGGAGGAGATACATGTTGAAGCAGAAGAGGATTTGAAGGATTTGAAGCCTGCTCTCATTGACTTCAATGTTAAAAAAAGTGATAAAAAGCTGAATATTTTAAAAAGTATAAATAGTAGAAAAAAAGTTGAAGAAGTCCCATCATTAGCTGAAAGAGATGAATATTTTAAAAGTTGAATGGTTTTAATAGCTGAAAGTATGCAGAAGTTACAGAGAGCCAAAAAACGTACGGAAGACGCTATAAGAACTAGAAAATGCATTTCCTGCAGAAAATGCGTGGGAATGCTGAATAGCTGAATTGCTAAAGCTAAACTGGTTGAATAGCTTAAATCCGTAAGAAGAAGTTGAAATAGTGAAAATAGTTGAAAAAGCGGAAATCCGTTTAATAAGTATGAATTTCATTAAAAAGTTAAAAGTTTATGCTAAACTGAACTGCTGGCTTTAAAGGTTGAATAATGACAAAATATGTAGAACATTGTGAGGTCTGAGTAGATTTTCTAACTGATAATGACTCATATATGCAGAAATATGAAACAAATTAATACTGTTATACTGTTAAAGATGAAAGTTGAAAAGGCTGAAAGAAGAAATATTTTCATTATTATCAGATATATACACTGCATAGAACGAAAAAGCATCAATCCAGCTGAGATGAGATGTGAAATATATTAGGTGAAAAGAATAGGTCTGAACAAGAAGAAAGAGAGGAAAGTGATGAGAGAAAGAGAGAAGAAAGGAGAGCAGGAGAGAAGAGACGTGAAGAGAGAAGAGAGAGGAGAGAAAGAGAATAAAGAGAGAGGAAAGAGAGGAGAGGAAAAGAAAGATAGCAACTTTGACTAAAATTGACTAAAAAGGCTGAAAGTTTAAAGACTTTGTATTATTATCAGCCATATCCATTGCGTAGAACAAACAAGCATGAGCCTAAAGAGCTGAGAGGTGGATATATTGGCTGAAAAGAAACGGGCTATATACATGGATGAAATCACAAATGACCCTGGAGGGAGAGAAAGAAGAAGGAAGGAGGGAGGCATAGAGAAAGAGAGGGAGACAAGAGGGAGGGATACAGACAGAGGGAGGGAGGGAGACACAGACAGATAAGGAGACAGACAGACAGACAGACAGAAGTGGAACGCAAATGATATAGACTGATGATCATAGTTAGTCTAGTTAGTTGACTCCTACAGCAAGCCTGGAGTAATCAGTAGACTGTCTGTGAAAGGGTTGTCATGGTTACTAAGGGCCTGGGCAATGTTTATAAACATCTCTTTGATCTGGTAACGATAGCACCTGGTCTTAATATGTCTGCTGTAGCACACCGCAGCACTTCAGACACTGAGAGCAAGCTCTCAAACAAAGCCTCAGGCTGCGAAAACGATAACTGCTATCGGTCAAATGAAGTGATCCTGAGCACCACAAGGACTTTGTGAACGTATCGGTGTAAAATTTATATGGATAAACATAAAAATGTGGGCATATCAGCGATTTAAGAAAGTGGTTGGTTCTGCTCTTCGCTGGAAAATATGAAGGACTTTTATCATTGCTGCGGATGAGGAAAAAATGTGTTACTCTCATCATTTGGAAGCTTGCTGAGCCCAAAGCATAAGACATATCGCTTAACTGAGCAAAGTTTCTGAAACTAGACAAAAATACCTACGTTTTGATGTATAAATTGTGTATAAAAAGTAGATATTGTGGGCGTGAGAGCAATTTACAGACAAGGAACTAAGATAATTTTTTCGAAGCTTCACCCTCTAGCTATGACATCACCCACTCTAGCAAGCGCAATACACACTCTGTTTAATCGATAAAATTTCCTGAAATTATCACTAAACTTGAACCGCTTTTTCACAAAAACTGTAAAAGATATCAAAACACTGAGCACACCCCGAATACCTGAATATTTTGTGAACCGTTTAAAGTTTGAATCACATCTGTAGGTGGAAGAATGTAGGAGGAGATACATGTTGAAGCAGAAGAGGATTTGAAGGATTTGAAGCCTGCTCTCATTGACTTCAATGTTAAAAAAGTGATAAAAAGCTGAATATTTTAAAAAGTATAAATAGTAGAAAAAAAGTTGAAGAAGTCCCATCATTAGCTGAAAGAGATGAATATTTTAAAAGTTGAATGGTTTTAATAGCTGAAAGTATGCAGAAGTTACAGAGAGCCAAAAAACGTACGGAAGACGCTATAAGAACTAGAAAATGCATTTCCTGCAGAAAATGCGTGGGAATGCTGAATAGCTGAATTGCTAAAGCTAAACTGGTTGAATAGCTTAAATCCGTAAGAAGAAGTTGAAATAGTGAAAATAGTTGAAAAAGCGGAAATCCGTTTAATAAGTATGAATTTCATTAAAAAGTTAAAAGTTTATGCTAAACTGAACTGCTGGCTTTAAAGGTTGAATAATGACAAAATATGTAGAACATTGTGAGGTCTGAGTAGATTTTCTAACTGATAATGACTCATATATGCAGAAATATGAAACAAATTAATACTGTTATACTGTTAAAGATGAAAGTTGAAAAGGCTGAAAGAAGAAATATTTTCATTATTATCAGATATATACACTGCATAGAACGAAAAAGCATCAATCCAGCTGAGATGAGATGTGAAATATATTAGGTGAAAAGAATAGGTCTGAACAAGAAGAAAGAGAGGAAAGTGATGAGAGAAAGAGAGAAGAAAGGAGAGCAGGAGAGAAGAGACGTGAAGAGAGAAGAGAGAGGAGAGAAAGAGAATAAAGAGAGAGGAAAGAGAGGAGAGGAAAAGAAAGATAGCAACTTTGACTAAAATTGACTAAAAAGGCTGAAAGTTTAAAGACTTTGTATTATTATCAGCCATATCCATTGCGTAGAACAAACAAGCATGAGCCTAAAGAGCTGAGAGGTGGATATATTGGCTGAAAAGAAACGGGCTATATACATGGATGAAATCACAAATGACCCTGGAGGGAGAGAAAGAAGAAGGAAGGAGGGAGGCATAGAGAAAGAGAGGGAGACAAGAGGGAGGGATACAGACAGAGGGAGGGAGGGAGACAGACAGATAAGGAGACAGACAGACAGACAGACAGACAGAAGTGGAACGCAAATGATATAGACTGATGATCATAGTTAGTCTAGTTAGTTGACTCCTACAGCAAGCCTGGAGTAATCAGTAGACTGTCTGTGAAAGGGTTGTCATGGTTACTAAGGGCCTGGGCAATGTTTATAAACATCTCTTTGATCTGGTAACGATAGCACCTGGTCTTAATATGTCTGCTGTAGCACACCGCAGCACTTCAGACACTGAGAGCAAGCTCTCAAACAAAGCCTCAGGCTGCAAAACGATAACTGCTATCCGGTCAAATGAAGTGATCCTGAGCACCACAAGGACTTTGTGAACGTATCGGTGTAAAATTTATATGGATAAACATAAAAATGTGGGCATATCAGCGATTTAAGAAAGTGGTTGGTTCTGCTCTTCGCTGGAAAATATGAAGGACTTTTATCATTGCTGCGGATGAGGAAAAAATGTGTTACTCTCATCATTTGGAAGCTTGCTGAGCCCAAAGCATAAGACATATCGCTTAACTGAGCAAAGTTTCTGAAACTAGACAAAAATACCTACGTTTTGATGTATAAATTTGTATGTGATAAAAAGTGTGTGAGAGCAATTTACAGACAAGGAACTAAGATAATTTTTTGGAAGCTTCACCCTCTAGCTATGACATCACCCACTCTAGCAAGCGCAATACACACTCTGTTTAATCGATAAAATTTCCTGAAATTATCACTAAACTTGAACGCGCTTTTTACAAAAAACTGGTAAAGATATCAAAACACTGAGCACACCCGGAATACCTGAATATTTTGTGAACCGTTTCAAGTTTGAATCACATCTGTAGGTGGAAGAATGTAAGGGTATACATGTTGAAGCAGAAGAGGATTTGAAGGATTTGAAGCCTGCTCTCATTGACTTCAATGTTAAAAAAGTGATAAAAAGCTGAATATTTTTAAAAAGTATAAATAGTAGAAAAAAAGTTGAAGAAGTCCCATCATTAGCTGAAAGAGATGAATATTTTAAAAAGTTGAATGGTTTTAATAGCTGAAAGTATGCAGAAGTTACAGAGAGCCAAAAAGCGTAGAACGAAAGACGCTAATAAGAACTAGAAAATGCATTCCTGCAGAAACGCGAAAATGGGATGCAAATAGCTGAATTGCTAAAGCTAAACTGGTTGAATAAATTTGCAAAAGACATAGTGAAAATAAAGTTGAAAAAGTGGAAACGTAAATAAGTTATAAATCCTTAATAAAGTAATTTAAAAGTTTATGCTAAACTGAACTGTTGGCTTTAAAGGTTGAATAATGACAAAATATGTAGAACATTGTGAGGTCTGAGTAGATTTTCTAACTGATAATGACTCATATATGCAGAAATATGAAACAAATTAATACTGTTATACTGTTAAAGATGAAAGTTGAAAAGGCTGGAAAGAAGAAATATTTTCATTATTATCAGATATATACACTGCATAGAACGAAAAAGCATCAATCCAGCTGAGATGAGATGTGAAATATATTAGGTGAAAAGAATAGGTCTGAACAAGAAGAAAGAGAGGAAAGTGATGAGAGAAAGAGAGAAGAAAGGAGAGCAGGAGAAAAGAGACGTGAAGAGAGAAGAGAGAGGAGAGAAAGAGAATAAAGAGAGAGGAAAGAGAGGAGAGGAAAAGAAAGATAGCAACTTTGACTAAAATTGACTAAAAAGGCTGAAAGTTTAAAGACTTTGTATTATTATCAGCCATATCCATATAGCTTAGAACAAACAAGCATGAGCCTAAAGAGCGGGCTGATAGGTGGATATATTGGTGAAAAAAACGGGCGGGATACATGGATGAAATCACAAATGACCCTGGAGGGAGAGAAAGAAGAAGGAAGGAGGGAGGCATAGAGAAAGAGAGGGAGACAAGAGGGAGGGATACAGACAGAGGGAGGGAGGGAGACAGACAGATAAGGAGACAGACAGACAGACAGACAGAAGTGGAACGCAAATGATAT
>NW_024375725.1:0-15000 GCF_010015445.1 Perca fluviatilis
AGGCTGGACCAAACTAGAGCTGTTTGGAGCAGTTTGTGAACAATGTTTTCTGTTGGAGATGGTAAGTCCCTTTGGGGAAGACTTTGGGCTTTTTCACTTTGTAAACCTATAATGTGCACAAAAAATATATATATAACATGATAAAAGAAAGGCAAAAAGCCTAAAATCATAATATGAGCTCTATAAATAATTAAAAACCTTTTAAAGTTCCCCAGGTGCAGGTGAGTGATGTCATGGCACCCTCTGGTGACATCAGCAGGAACTACAAGCAGAGCGCCACCAAACATATTCACACATTAAAACATGTTTACAGATTTTATTTAGTTTCATTTCTATGTTCTTACCTTACCCACTCACCCAACTTTTCAAATTTCATTTTATTAAATTTTATGTATTTATTTGGTAATGCTATACTATTATAGCATTTAATCATTTTTTATTATATAAACATATATTATTTTAATTAATTATTTAGCTGTAGTTCCTGCTGATGGCCACCAGAGTGCGGCATGACACCACTCACCAGTAGAGAGATGCTTTTTGGTTTGTTTATTATGGTTTATTATTATTATTATTATTATTACAACAACTATTTTCATAAAATCATTTTTTTCTTCTTTAATTATTTATTTATTTTATGAATATTACGATTTTATCCTAAATTTGTTCAAATTGTATTATTTTAAGAAAAATCATAACACTTATAAAAGAAAATATTAATTATAAAAGAATATAATATAAAAAGAAAAAATAATATATTAAATATTTTATAAATTTAAATAAATTAATATATGATAACATACACTATTAAATAATATAGCAACATATAATATTAAATAAAAGTTAAACACATATATATATATATATATATATATATATATATATATATATATATAATATATATATATATATATATAAAATAAAACATGTGGATGTATTATAAAATCATATAAAATAGCATAATATTAAATAAAATAAATGTGTGTGTGTGTGTGTGTGTGTGTGTGTGTGTGTGTCTCTGTGTGTTATCGGTGCAGCAGCTGCAGCAGCCTCTCTCTATCTCTATCTAGTGCGCCTGCGCGCTGAAACACACCGAGCGACCCTAGGATGGCGAAGGAATGTCCCGCCTTACTCTGCCTCTGATTGGCTGCCTAACCCTAACCAATCTCACTGAAAAAGTCATAATATTTCAAGAAAATAATCGTAATATTTCTTTAGAAAATGTATAACATTTAAAGATTACATCGTTTTTTTAAAGCAGAAATATATACATAATATTTATTTAAAATTGATAATAATTTAAGAGAAAAAGCGTAAAGCATGATCGTAGCCAATCCAACGAAAGGAGGCAACGAGTACGAGCCAATCAGAGGCAGAGTAGGGCGGGACATGCCTTCGCCTTCCTAGGAAACGCATCGTCGCGCGACCAACCGTTGCCGTCCGCTGCCTGCCTGGACCGGCAGCAGAGAGAGAGAGAGTGAGAGAGAGAAAGGGGGAGAGAGAGAGAGACACCGGGGGGTGTGGGAACTTCACGGTAACGGGAACGGCAGCAGTAACGGTGACGTGATGTGATCCTGCGCGGGATCACGGTAACGTGAGATCAGCCGTCGAGGGGAACCCAGCAGTCCGTCCAACGGCTCCGATTCCCCGCAGCGGGCAGCAGGGATGGACGGGTAGGCAGGGAGGAGGCGCGAGCACCGACGGTTGGCTACATAACGGAGGAGAGAGCGCGAGGAGGCGGAGGAGGAGGGAGGCGCGAGGCGGCGGAGGAGCAGCGCGAGGAGGGAAGAGGATGAATTCCGTGGATGGAGGAGGAGAAGCGGGCCAGGACGGCCTGGCGACGGCAGGTAGCTAGCGCGCGTGTGTGTGTGTGTGTGTATGTGTGTGTAGGCTAGTGTGTGTGTGTGTGTGTGTATGTGTGTGTGTGTGTGTGTGTGTGTGTGTGTAGTGGGAGCTGCTGTCGCCATGATGCTTCCACATCCGCCCAGAGAATGTGTGTGTGTGTGTGTGTGTGTGTGTGTGTGTGTGTGTGTGTGTGTATGTGTATGTGTATGTGTAGGCTATCTGTGTGTGTGTGTGTGTGTCTAATGCTGTTGCTTAAATTGTGTAATTTTTTAATGGAGTCTGGTGTAAGGGAGGGAAGGAATTAGTTTGTCTCTGTACATTGAGGTGTGTGTGTGTGTGTGTGTGTGTGTGTGTGTGTGTGTGTGTGTGTGTGTGTGTGTGTGTGTGTGTGTGTGTGTGTGTGTGTGTGTGTGTGTGGAGGGTCCTACCAAGGAGGATTGTGGGAAGGCCTGCTTGTCCATTCACTCCAATAGAAGTATAGTGTTATTAGTACTACCATGTCATATGACTACCTCTGCAGTTTCACCAAAGGTGTATTAACCTGCAGGTAACCATAGCAACAGCACCGAAGCAAGGTTAAGGTGAAACTAACCGAGGACTAACCTCCTGGTTTTCGTCACGGGGAGGCAAACAGCGGCACGTGGGCCAACGTGGGCCCTCTGGCGACAAACATTCGGCCCCCTAGCGTGTATAGAGTCAGCATATCTCCACCAGACTCCATGTAAATAATCAGGACTTTTAGCGTGTATAGAGCCAGCATATCTCCACCAGACTCCATGTAAATAATCAGGACTTTTAGCGTGTATAGAGCCAGCATATCTCCACCAGACTCCATGTAAATAATCAGGACTTTTAGCGTGTATAGAGCCAGCATATCTCCACCAGACTCCATGTAAATAATCAGGACTTTTAGCGTGTATAGAGCCAGCATATCTCCACCAGACTCCATGTAAATAATCAGGACTTTTAGTGTGTATAGAGCCAGCATATCTCCACCAGACTCCATGTAAATAATCAGGACTTTTAGCGTGTATAGAGCCAGCATATCTCCACCAGACTCCATGTAAATAATCAGGACTTGTTGCGTGTTAGAGCCAGCATATCTCCACCAGACTCCATGTAAATAATCAGGACTTTTAGCGCGTGTATAGAGCCAGCATATCTCCACCAGACTCCATGTAAATAATCAGGACTTTTAAGCGTATTAGAGCCAGCATATCTCCACCAGACTCCATGTAAATAATCAGGACTTTTAGTGTGTATAGAGCCAGCATATCTCCACATGTAAATGGGTGAATTAAGGGTTTATTTCAACCAAACCAGAGTGGTGATTGTTGGAACATTGGAAAGATGAACCAAGACGGCTTTTGGTAGTTTTATTTAGTTTCTGTCCACTTTGAATGAAGTGTGTTTTACGATGATAAAAGTCCTGATTATTTACATGAGTCTGGTGGAGTTTGGTGATGGTGATTTCGGGGCTGTTTCATGTTAAACTAAAAGGATCTTACTCTTTAACTAAAAGGTCTATCTCTGTAGGGATCCATCCCATAATGTTGTCAGACACTTAGAATAATAATCTGAGTCTGTCAGCAGCAACAACAGAACTTTTAGTGGACTCTGACTGACTGAAACGCCCCTAAAACTGGACCGATGTCAAAGATTGTTGTGTGGAGGTTTTAGGGATCTTTTAAAGGGGTCTGAATGGTCCAGTATGAGTGTGTTTTGAAGGCGGTTATACTAATTTGTAGAGCAGTTCTTTAGGTTTAATTAAACTAATTTTTAAGGCTTAAATCTGCTGTTTGGTCTCATCATGTAGCCACATTTTTTCTGAATTTTTTGTCACGTTTTCGTGTTGTTTCAATTCTTTCAAAAAGGCAAAATTGACGAAATTGCGTCAAAAAGGTGACATGCAGGCGACAAAATTGTTTCAAAACGGCGAGATATAGGCAACAAAATTGCGTCAAATAGGCGACATATAGGAGTCAAAAAGGCTTAAAAATTGTGAAATATAGGCATCAAAAAGGTGACATATAGGCGTCAAAAAGGCTTCAAAAAGGTGACATATAGGAGTCAAAAAGGCTTCAAAAAGGCTTCAAAAAGGTGACATATAGGAGTCAAAAAGGCTTCAAAAAGGTGACATATAGGAGTCAAAAAGGCTTCAAAAAGGTGACATATAGGCGTCAAAAAGGCTTTCAAAAAGGTGACATATAGGAGTCAAAAAGGTGACATATAGGCGTCAAAAAGGCTTCAAAAAGGTGACATATAGGAGTCAAAAAGGCTTCAAAAAGGTGACATATAGGAGTCAAAAAAGTGACATATAGGCGTCAAAAAGGCTTCAAAAACGTGACATATAGGAGTCAAAAAGGCTTCAAAAAGGTGACATATAGGCGTCAAAAAGGCTTCAAAAACGTGACATATAGAAGTCAAAAAGGCTTCAAAAAGGTGACATATAGGAGTCAAAAAGGCTTCAAAAAGGCTTCAAAAAGGTGACATATAGGAGTCAAAAAGGCTTCAAAAAGGTGACATATAGGAGTCAAAAAGGCTTCAAAAAGGTGACATATAGGAGTCTAAAAGGCTTCAAAAAGGTGACATATAGGAGTCAAAAAGGCTTCAAAAAGGTGACATATAGGAGCTGAAAAGAGGTGACATAGGAGTTAGTGCCAAAAGGTGATATATAGGAGTCTAAAAAGGCTTCCAAAAAGGTGACATATAGGGAGTCAAAAGGCCAAAAGGTGACATATAGGGAGGGCAGTCCAAAAAGGGTGACATATAGGAGTCAAAAGGTGACATATAGGGCCAAAAAGGCTTCAAAAGGTGACATATAGGAAGACATAGGAGTCAAAAAGGCGTGACATAGGAGTCAAAAAGGCCAAAAGGGACATACAGGAGTCAAAATCAAAAGGTGAACCGCCAAAAGGTGACATATAGGCCGCAAAAAGGTGACATATAGAGCCAACAAAAAGGTGACACATAGGCGGTCAAAAAAAGCCTTAAAAAGGTGACATCAAGATGAATTGGGCTGGGTGACATACAGGCAAAGGCTTCAAAAAGGTGACAAATAGGAGTCAAGGCTGGCTCAAAAGGTGAATACAAGGACAAAGGCACAGATCCAAAAAGGCAAATAAAGGTGACAGATAAGGTCCTAAAGGGACATAGGAGAAAATAAGGATCAAAAGGCCAAAAGGTGACAGTGGAGACAGGAGTGACAAAGACTGTCAAAAAGGTGACAAAAAGGGAAGAAAAGCCACAAAGCCACAGGAGGAAAAGGCCAAAAGGTGACAAGGACACAAGAGGTCCAAAGATAAAGACAATAAGGACAACAAGGACATGGCAAAAAGGTTCCCAAAAAGGTGGAACATATAGGGCACAACGACAAGGAAACAAAAGGGGAAGAAAAGGAAAGGAGAGACAATAGGAAGATCAAAAGGGGACATATAGAAGGACACAAAGGCCAAGGTGACATGGAAAGAAAAGGCAGGTACAAACAGGAAAGGTGATAAAAGGACCGGACACACAAAAGGTGACATAAGGCAGGAAAGGAAAAGGTGACAGGAAAAAAAGGGATATAAGGCAAAGGTGACATAGGAAGGACAGGAAAAGAGGAAATAAGGAAAAGGAAGAAAAAAAGGAAGGACAAAAGGTGACATATAGAAGAAAAAGGACAAGGAGGAGGAAAAAGGATAAAAGGATAAGGATAAAAAGAGGCGCAAAAGGTGACATAGAGGAGTCAAAAGGAACACAAAGAAGGAGAGAAGGGAGGGGGGGGCAAAAAGGGGCAACAGAAGGCAAAAGGCCCAAAAGGTGACATAGGTCCCCAAAAGGCACCAAAAGGCGGACATTACAGATCAAAAAGGTGACATAAAGGGAGCGTCAAAAAAGGCATCAAAAAGGTAACATATAAGGCATCAAAAAGGCGACATATAGGACGGCATCAAAAAGGTGACATATAGGAGTCAAAAACGTACAAAAGGTGACATATAGGAGTCAAAAGGTGACATAGGATCGAAAGACATAGAGCCAAAAAGCCGTGTGGCGACATATAGGAGTCAAAAAGGCATCAAAAAGGTGACATATAGGAGTCAAAAGGCTCCAAAAGGCGACATATAGGATCAAAAAAAAGGCTCAAAAAGGTGACATATACGTCAAAAGCCTCCAAAAAGGTGACATATAGGCCAAAAAGACCCAAAAAGGATACGGTAATATAGGGCCAAAAAGGCTTCCAAAAAAGGTGACATATAGGAGTCAAAAGAGGCTTCCAAAAAGGTGACATATAGGCGTCAAAAAGGCTCCAAAAAGGTGACATAGGACGCTTCCAAAAGGTGACATATAGGCGTCAAAAGGCATCAAAAAGGTGACAACAGGCGTCAAAAAGGCTTCAAAAAGGTGACATATAGGCCACAAAAGGCTTCAAAAAGGTGACAATAGGAGTCAAAAAGGCTCAAAAGGTGACAATAGGAGTCAAAAAGGCTCAAAAGGTGACATATAGAGTCAAAAAGACTCAAAAGGTGACATATACGTCAAAAAGGCTTCAAAAAGGTGACATATAGGAGTCGAAAAGATCAAAAGGCATAAGGCCCAAAAAGGCTTCAAAAAGGTGATATATAGGAGTCAAAAAGACTCAAAAAGGGCATACTATAGGGCCAAAAAGACTTCAAAAAGGTGACATATAGGAGTCAAAAAAGACTTCAAAAAGGTGACATATAGGCGTCAAAAGCCTCCAAAAGGTGACATATAGGAGTCAAAAAGACTCAAAAGGTGACATATAGGCGTCAAAAAAGGCTCCAAAAAGGCGACATAGTAGACGTCAAAAAGGCTTCCAAAAAGGCGTGACATATAGGAGTCAAAAAGGCTTCAAAAGGTGACATAGGCCAAAAAGGTCAAAAAGGTGACATATAGGCGTCAAAAAGGCATCAAAAAGGTGACATATAGGCGTCAAAAAGGCTTCCAAAAAGGTACATAGGCGTCAAAAGGCCGCGCCGGTGACATATAGGGGCCGAGCGGCTTCAAAAAGGTGACATAGGAGTCAAAAGGCTTAAAAAAGGTGACATATAAGGCCAAAAGGCCAAAAGGTGACATATAGGCTCAAAAGGACAATAGCGCAAAAGGTGACAAAAGCTGCAAGGTGACATAAGTCAAAAAGGCTTCCAAAAAGGCAAGATATAGGAGTCGTAAAGGTGACATATAGGAGTCAAAGGCGATCAAAAGGTGACATATAGGAGAAAGGCTGCAGACATAAAGGGCTTCAAAAAGGTGACATATAGGAGTCAAAAAGGTGACATATAGGAGCCGTGCATCAAAAGGTGACATAGCGCCAGGTTCAAAAAGGTGACAAATAGGAGTCAAAAAGGCTTCCAAAAAGGTGACATATAGGAGTCAAAAGGCTCAAAAAGGTGACATATAGGAGTCAAAAGGCAATTTCCAAAAAGGTGACAAATGGGCGTCAAAAAGGCTTCAAAGATGGACATAGGAGTCAAAAAGGCTTCAAAAAGGTCACATGGCAAAAGTGCAAGGCTTCAAAAAGGTGACATATAGGAGTCAAAAGGCTTCCAAAAAGGTGACATATAGGCGTCAAAAAGGCTTCAAAAAGGTGACATATAGGGCCAAAAGCCTTCCAAAAAGGCTTCAAAAGGTGACATATAGGCTCCAAAAGGCTTCAAAAAAGTGGCATGCATATAGAGGCGTCAAAAAGGCTTCAAAAAGGTGACAAATAGGAGTCAAAAGGCTTCAAAAAGGTGACATATAGGCGTCAAAAAGGCTTCAAAAAGGTGACATATAGGCGTCAAAAAGGCTTCAAAAAGGTGACATATAGGAGTCAAAAAGACTTCAAAAAGGTGACATATAGGCGTCAAAAAGACTTCAAAAAGGCGACATATAGGCGTCAAAAAGGCTTCAAAAAGGTGACATATAGGAGTCAAAAAGGCTTCAAAAAGGTGACATATAGGCGTCAAAAAGGCTTCAAAAAGGTGACATATAGGCGTCAAAAAGGCTTCAAAAAGGTGACATAGGCTGCCAAAAGGTGACACAATAGGCCAAAAGGCGTCAAAAAGGTGACATATAGGAGTCAAAAAGGCTTCAAAAAGGTGACATATAGGAGTCAAAAAGGCTTCAAAAAGGTGACATATAGGGCGCGCAAAAGGCTTCAAAAAGGTGACATATAGGCGTCAAAAAGGCTTCAAAAAGGTGTCATATAGGCATCAAAAAGGCTTTTATAAAGGTGACATATAGGCGTCAAAAAGGCTTCAAAAAGGTGACATATAGGCGTCAAAAAGGCTTCAAAAAGGTGACATAGGCCGTCAAAAGGCAATACATAGGCGGCCAAAAAGGCTTCCAAAAAGGTGACATATAGGAGTCTAAAAGGCGCACACATAGCGCGTCAAAAAGGCTTCAAAAAGGTGACATATAGGAGTCAAAAAGGCTTCAAAAGGTGACATATATAGGCGTCAAAAAGGCTTCAAAAAGGTGACATATAGGCGTCAAAAAGGCTTCAAAAAGGTGACATATAGGCGTCCAAATGGCTTCAAAAAGGTGACATATAGGAGTCAAAAAGGCTTCAAAAAGGTGACATATAGGCGTCAAAAAGGCGACACATAGGCGTCAAAAAGGCTTCAAAAAGGTGACATATAGGCGTCAAAAAGGCTTCAAAAAGGTGTCATATAGGCATCAAAAAGGCTTCAAAAAGGTGACATATAGGCGTCAAAAAGGCTTCAAAAAGGCGACATGCTGGCTCCGTTGCTTCTCTCCTACGCTTTAAACATTGCTTACAATTTACAGAATAACGATAGCACTGAGACTCTATAGGGATACTTTTTACGTGTATCGTTATCGGCCGATACGCCGATAGTTTTCTCCCGCCATTATTTACAGACAGGCGTCCAAGCAGTATCGGCTCCAAATATCGGCTCAACAAAATCAGCAGCCTGTATCGGCACTAAAAAATCCATACCGGTCAAATCCTAATACTTGACTAACATTAGATCACCTATATCACCGATAGGGCTGGGCAGTAAGCCAATATGGTAATTTATCCACTTTCGATGGAATCATATTGTGATGAAATCATATATTGAGTTATCGTGGCATACAAGTACGTTGTCTAAATTGATAATGAAGCACATACTCAGGGCTTAAAGTGCCCATATTATGAAAAAATCACTTTTTCTGGTGATTTAGTGTGTTATTTTGTGTTTTTGGTGCTTCTACATGCATAAAAACTTTGAATAAATCCATCCATGGTGTTCTGAGTGAGATCTGGTTTCTGAATGTGGCCTGCCTTCAGTCTCCTGGTGAGCTGGTCAACATCTTGTGACGTCACTAGCCGAAACGAGCTGGCTAACCGCAACCGTTAGCTCGTAGCGTTAGCGTAAGCATGCTACCTCGTTCTCAATGGCAAAGCACCGCTACAACACACACTAGTTCACCATAATCTACCAAAGAACTACTTCCATGTGCTCCCTGGTTTAGAAGAAGTCTCCCAGCTGATCCTGCCTTGGAACTGACTGAAGTTGGAGAAACAGCCTTTCTTTTACTGTCTATGGAGCTAGCTGACATGAGCTACGATCTGAGCTACTGAGCATGTGCGAGTGCAATCAAAGATAGTACAGAAGAAGAAGAAAAGAGGTCTCATTCTGTAGCTAAAACAGAGACCTGAACACAGGGTGAAAAGAGGAGCTGCAGCAATGTGTAGTACAACTAAAATATGGTGTTTTTTGATAATTAAACCATGTAAACCTATTCTGGTACAACCTTAAAATACAGTTATGAACCTGAAAATGAGCAGAATATGGGCGCTTCAAAGTATTCCGGCACCGTGCCGGATCTCCGAAAAAAAACAAAACAAAAAAAATATTTTCGAGTCAATTGATTTCACCGACCAATCATATGAGAGGAACGCAGCTCTAACTAACACAGGGCTGAAAGTACTCGGGCCTGGTGCTGGATTTGTGGCGTTTGACTATTTTAGAAAAAATTAATTAATTAAAAAGTCCACATGGGATTTGTTTTTGATGCGCTGGGTTTAACCAATCATCGAACTTCCACCTACCGATGAAACGAGTTCTAGCCAATCAGATGCAAAGTAGGGCGCTGTGGTGTCCGTGGTAACGCGGCTAATTGAACTTGGAGCATGTAGAACAGGCAGCTTTAGTTGAGAAAGGAGTTAAAAATAAATGGCGCTGGGCATGAATAGAGGAAAAGAGGAAAAGGGTGGAGACCACAGACAGGATATAGTGGAGACAGGAAGCTGTTCACAGAGGAACATGATTTGTCATTAACGATGGATGGCCGCTGTGTAAAAGCTATCTGGAGCCCAAACTGCCTTGACAAGTCTGTTTGGAATCAGCATGGCAAGTATTTAAACACAACGGCCTCGTCCCAGAGTCTAGACGTCTATGAAAAGCTAAACAATGCAAAGTTTTAAGTTTATCTAATAACTAGGGCTGTGCTCGATGGAAGAAATTCTTAGTCGACTAACACTGATTCAATTGGGACGAAAAGGCAACAGAAAAAAAACAAAAAAGGCAACAGAAAAGGTGACAAAAACAAAGACACATAGAAACACACAAAGTGACACAACGTGACACAACGTGACTACAAAAAGGCGACAAAAAAGCGACAAAAAAGGCGACAAAAAAGACGATTAAAAGGCGATTAAAAGACGACAAAAAGACTACAAAAAGGCTACAAAAAGGCAATTAAAAGGCGACAAAAAAATTAGACAAAAAGGCGATTAAAAGGTGATTAAAAGACGACAAAAAGACTACAAAAAGACCACAAAAAGGCTACAAAAAGGCTACAAAAAGGCCGAAAAGGCAATTAAAAGGCGACAAAAAATGAGACAAAAAGGCGATTAAAAGGTGATTAAAAGACGACAAAAAGACTACAAAAAGGCTACAAAAGACCACAAAAAGGCTACAAAAAGGCGCCGAAAAGGCAATTAAAAGGCGACAAAAAATGAGACAAAAAAGGCGATTAAAAGACGACAAAGAGACTACAAAAAGACGACAAAGAGGCACCGAAAAGGCGATTAAAAGGTGATTAAAAGACGACAAAGAGACTACAAAAAGACGACAAAGAGACTACAAAAAGACGACAAAGAGGCACCGAAAAGGTGATTAAAAGGCGACAAAAAAATGCGACAAAAAGACACAAGACTACAAAGACACGTAGAAACGCAAAGCCGAAAAAGGCGGCGAAAAAAGCAACAAAAACACAAAAAGGCGGCAAAAACGACAGAAAAAGACGACAAAGAGACAGAACGAGACGACAGAGAGACGTAGAAACAGAGAGCGAGGGTCCAGTGAGCCCCCAGTCAGACTCAGAGGACGTCTTTG
The DNA here is from genome assembly GCF_010015445.1 of Perca fluviatilis. Classification (NCBI taxonomy): domain Eukaryota; kingdom Metazoa; phylum Chordata; class Actinopteri; order Perciformes; family Percidae; genus Perca; species Perca fluviatilis. The sequence goes on from NW_024375725.1 coordinate 11,175, forward strand.
TTGTCGTTGCGTAACGTTGTGATGAGTCCTGACAGACTGACAGACAGTTCCTCCCCAGGCTTTCATCTGCTGCTATTTTAGACTCCACACTGACTCAGTGTGTGTGTTTCTGTGTGTGTGTGTGTGTGTGTGTGTGTGTGTGTGTGTGTGTGTGTGTGTGTGTGTATTGGATTAGCATTAGAAATACTCATATATAAGATTACTGCTACTCTCTGGTCTAGGGGCTCGGAAACTAGGGCTGCTCGATTATGGAGAAAAAAAAATGTAATCACGATTATTTCGGTCAGTATTGAAATCAGGATAATTTAACACGATTACTCGTTGACTTCTGGAAAGATGTTGCAGTTATTGAACTTAAAACATAGAGGAAAAAGTTACATAAATCAACAGTAAAAACAACCAGAGGTGGGTAGGAACGAGTTACATTTACTTGAGTAAGTTTTTGAATAAGTGATACTTCTAGGAGTAGTTTTAAATCACTCTACTTTTTACTTTTACTTGAGTAGACTTGTGAAGAAGAAAGTGTACTCTTACTGCGCTACATTAGGCTCCAACGAGCTCCTTACTTTTCTTTTGACCTCTCTGGTATTCTACACTTCTTTGTTTGTATCCTCTGTTTTATTTTGACAGAGAGAGAGACTTCCTCTAAAGTCATATTGTTCTGAAGTAACAGTACTTTTACTTGAGTAAACTTTTTGGCTACTCTACCCACCTCTGGAAAAAAAAACAATACTTTTCCTATTGAAACTTCATATTTTCATTCAGAAAACGAGAGAAAATCAGAGTTTACTGCAAAACGTAATGAGCTAAATAATAGTTTTTTCGATTATTCTGTTTTTGTGATCATTGGGAGCTGAAAACATCATCAGGATTACATTTAGATTACACCAGAGCATGGGGAATGAGAGGGGGAAACACCAGAGCAGGGGGAATGAGAGGGGGGAACACCAGAGCAGGGGGAATGAGAGGAGGGAACACCAGAGCAGGGGAATGAGAGGGGAAACACCAGAGCAGGGGGAATGAGAGGGGAACGCAGAGCAGGGGGAATGAGAGGGGGAAACACCAGAGCAGGGGGAATGGAGGGGGAACACCAGAGCAGGGGGATGAGGGGGAAACGCAGAGCAGGGGGAATGAGAGGGGGAAACACCAGGGGGAATGAGAGGGGAAACACCAGAGCAGGAGGAATGAGAGGGGAGACACCAGAGCAGGGGGAATGAGAGGGGAGACACCAGAGCAGGGGAAGGAGAGGGGAAACACCAGAGCAGGGGGAATGAGAGGGGAAACACCAGAGCAGGGGAAAGAGAGGGGGAACACTAGAGCAGGGGGAATGAGAGGGGGAACACGAGCAGAGGGGAATGAGAGGGGAGACACCAGAGCAGGGGAATGAGAGGGGGAAACACCAGAGCAGGGGGAATGAGAGGGGAAACACCAGAGCAGGGGAATGAGAGGGGAAACACCCAGAGCAGGGGAATGAGGAGGGGGAACACCAGCAGGGGAACAGGGGAATGAGAGGGGACACCCAGAGCAGGGGAATGAGGGGGAAACACCAGAGCAGGGGAATGAGAGGGGAGACACCAGAGCAGGGGAATGAGAGGGGAAACACCAGAGCAGGGGGAATGAGAGGGGGAGACACCAGAGCAGGGGGAATGAGGAGGAGGAGACACCAGAGCAGGGGGAATGAGAGGGGAACACCAGAGCAGGAGGAATGAGAGGGGAAACACCAGAGCAGGAGGAATGAGAGGGGAAACACCAGAGCAGGGAATGAGAGGGGGAAACACCAGAGCAGGGGGAATGAGAGGGGGGAACACCAGAGCAGGGGAATGAGAGGGGAGACACCAGAGCAGGGGAATGAGAGGGGGAACACCAGAGCAGGAGGAATGAGAGGGGGAACACCAGAGCAGGGGAATAGAGAGGGGAACACCAGAGCAGGGGGAATGAGAGGGGGAAACACCAGAGCAGGGGGAATGAGAGGGGGAACACCAGAGCAGGGAATGAGAGGGGAACACGAGAGCAGGGGAATGAGAGGGGGCACACCAGAGCAGGGGAAGAGGGGAACACCAGAGCAGGGGAATGAGAGGGGAACACTAGAGCAGGGGGAATGAGAGGGGGAACACCAGAGCAGGGGAATGAGAGGGGGAACACCAGAGCAGGGGGAATGAGAGGGGGAACACCAGAGCAGGGGGAATGAGAGGGGGAACACCAGAGCAGGGGAATGAGGGGGGGAACACCAGAGCAGGGGGAATGAGAGGGGGAACACCAGAGCAGGGGGGAATGAGAGGGGGAACACCAGAGCAGGGGGAATGAGAGGGGAACACCAGAGCAGGGGGAATGAGAGGGGGGAACACCAGAGCAGGGGAATGAGAGGGGGAACACCAGAGCAGGGGGAATGAGAGGGGGGAACACCAGAGCCAGAACCAGAGCTGTCCCCTATTGATGACGTCATTATCTCTACCTATTGATGACATCATTATCTCTTCCTATTGATGACATCATTATCTCTACCTATTGATGACATCATTATCTCTACCTATTGATGACATCATTATCTCTTCCTATTGATGACATCATTATATCTACCTATTGATGACATCATTATCTCTTCCTATTGATGACATCATTATCTCTACCTATTGATGACATCATTATCTCTACCTATTGATGACATCATTATCTCTACCTATTGATGACATCATTACCTCTTCCTATTGATGACATCATTACATCTACCTATTGATGACATCATTATCTCTACCTATTGATGACATCATTACCTCTTCCTATTGATGACATCATTATCTCTTCCTATTGATGACATCATGACCTCTTCCTGTTCTCAGGTAAAGCAGAGTGTGTTCGTGCCGTGGACGTCCTGACCGTGCTCAGAGAGAAAGTGGCCTTCGTTTCAGGTAAACAGCTCACAGTTTGGCCCTGTTTGGCCCCGTTTGGCCCAGTTTGGCCCTGTTTGGCCCTGGTGTTACCCAGTTTAACTGGCGGTGTCTTCCAGGTGGACGGGACAAACGCGGCGGACCCATCCTCACCTTCCCTGCCAGGACCAATCACGATCGAATAAAACAGGAAGACCTCAGCCGATTGGTCACTTACCTGGCGACCATACCCAGGTAACTGTCTGTCTGTCTCTCTCTCTCTCTGTCTCTCTCTCTGTCTGTCTGTCTCTCTCTCTCTCTAGCCTATCTGTCTGTCTGACTGTCTCTCTCTCTCTGACTGGGCTGTAATTTATTTCTGTTAAAACTGATTATTTTCTAAACTGAAACTGTTCCAGAAGCTCTATCACATTCACGGCATCAAAAGATTTTGAACGCCCTAGTTAAGTCTTTCTCCTTGTTCTGTCTGTCTGTCTCTCTCCCTCCCTCCCTGCCTGTGTCCCTGTCTATCCCCCTGCCTCCCTCCCTCCCTCCCTGCCTGTGTCCCTGTCTCCCTCCCTCCCTCCCTCCCTCCCTCCCTGTCTGTCTGTCTCCCTCTCTCCATCCCTGCCTGTCTGTCTCCCTCCCTCCCTGTCTGTCTCCCTCTCTCCATCCCTGCCTGCCTCCCTGTCCCCCCTCCCTCCCTCTCTCCATCCCTCCCTCCCTGTCTGTCCCCCTGTCTGTCCCCTCCCTCCCTGTCTGTCCCCTCCTCTCTCCTATCCCTCCCTCCCTCCCTCCCTCCCTGCCTGTGTCCCTGTCTATCCCCCTGCCTGTCTCCCTCCCCCCCCCTGTCTCCCCCCCCCCAGTGAGGAGGATGCGAGCCCGGGGCTTCACCGTGGTGGTGGACATGCGGGGCAGTAAGTGGGACAGTGTGAAGCCGGTCCTGAGGACCCTCCAGGAGACCT
>NW_024375725.1:32500-35046 GCF_010015445.1 Perca fluviatilis
AAAAAAAACAGACAGACAGACAGGCTGCGACTACCCAGACAGACAGACAGGAAAAAAAAAAAAAAAACAGACAGACAGACAGATACACAGGCGAACTGCAACTACCCAGACAGACAGGCTGTGACTACCCACAACAAACAACAGACAGACAGACAGACAGCGACTGCCCACAACAAACAAACAACAGACAGACAGACAGGCTGCGACTACCCACAACAGACAGACAGACAGACAGGCAGACAGACAGTTATGTTTGATAAGAGCAGGATCATCCCAACGTTAGATCATAAGCAGTAATTAGCTTCTTTCAGCTAATAATCTGCAGCGTGTCACTTGGCGAGGACCCCGTTCTCCTTAAGTGACGCAAGATCAGCGCCGTTTGAGGGGCCCCTAACTGGCTCGGGCCCCTAACTGGCTCGGGGCCCCTAACTGGCTCGGGCCCCTAACTGGCTTCGGGGCCCCTAACTGGCTCGGGGCCCCTAACTGGCTCGCCTTTTTGTCGCCTTTTTTAGGTTAGTTTTCTAGTCTATAAAGTCTACGTGGTTGTGTCTGTTTCCGGTTAGTTTAACCGTGTGTAGGTGTGTCTGTTTCCGGTTAGTTTAACCGTGTGTAGGTGCGTTTGTTTCCGGTTAGTTTAACCGTGTGTAGGTGCGTTTGTTTCCGGTTAGTTTAACCGTGTGTAGGTGCGTTTGTTTCCGGTTAGTTTAACCGTGTGTAGGTGCGTTTGTTTCCGGTTAGTTTAACCGTGTGTAGGTGCGTTTGTTTCCGGTTAGTTTAACCGTGTGTAGGTGCGTTTGTTTCCGGTTAGTTTAACCGTGTGTAGGTGCGTTTGTTTCCGGTTAGTTTAACCGTGTGTAGGTGCGTTTGTTTCCGGTTAGTTTAACCGTGTGTAGGTGCGTTTGTTTCAGGCCCCAGGGCAGCTCGGTGGCCCACGTGGAGACAGTGCTGCAGCAGCTGGAGGAGTCCCACGCTCAGCTGGAGGATCTCTTCCACCAGAGGAAGATCCGATTGGACGTTTACCTGCAGCTCCGCATCCTGCAGCAGTGCACGCTGGAGGTACCCTGTCCACCTCTAGCTAGGCTTGGTTTGGTCACTTTCTTCCACATTTCTGTCACTTTTTCTGATGTTTTCCCATGTTTTTGTCACTTTTTTCGACATTTTTGTCACTTTTTCCAAAATTTTCCGATGTTTTTGACACTTTTTTCGACATTTTTGTCACTTTTTCCAACATTTTCCGATGTTTTTGACACTTTTTTCGACATTTTTGTCACTTTTTTCAAAGTTTTCCCATGTTTTTGTCACTTTTTTCGACATTTTGTCACTTTTTCCAACATTTTCCGATGTTTTTGTACTTTTTTCGACATTTTTGTCACTTTTCCAACATTTTCCGATGTTTTTGTCACTTTTTTCGACATTTTTGTCACTTTTTTCAAAGTTTTCCCATGTTTTTGTCACTTTTTTCGACATTTTTGTCACTTTTTCCAACATTTTCCGATGTTTTTGACACTTTTTTCGACATTTTTGTCACTTTTTTCAAAGTTTTCCCATGTTTTTGTCACTTTTTTCGACATTTTTGTCACTTTTTCCAATGTTTTTCAATGTTTTTGTACTTTTTTTCAACATTTTGGTCACTTTTTCCAACATTTTCCGATGTTTTTGTCACTTTTTTCGACATTTTTGTCACTTTTTCCAATGTTTTTCAATGTTTTTGTACTTTCTTCGACATTTTTGTCACTTTTTCCAACATTTTCCGATGTTTTTGACACTTTTTTCGACATTTTTGTCACTTTTTTCAAAGTTTTCCCATGTTTTTGCCACTTTTTCGGAACTTTTTGTCACTTTTTCCAATGTTTTTCAATGTTTTTGTACTTTCTTCGACATTTTTGTCACTTTTTCCAACATTTTCCGATGTTTTTGACACTTTTTTCGACATTTTTGTCACTTTTTTCAAAGTTTTCCCATGTTTTTGCCACTTTTTCCGACATTTTTGTTACTTTTTTCAAAGTTTTCTGATGTTTTTGTCATTTTTTTCAACATTTTTGTCACTTTTTCCAACATTTTTCAAAATTTTTGTCACTTTTTCCTGTATATATGTGTGTCATGACTGTGTATGTGTTTCCTAGGTAACGGGGGAAATAGACGCCTGGAAGCAGGACCTCCACAAACAGTCCCAGGACTTCTCCGCAGAGAAGCTAGCATCGCCGCGGCTAGCGGATGCCAACCAGGACAAGCTAGCCCAGGACAAGCTAGCACTGGGCCAGTCGCGGATGGCCGAGGCTAGCCCGGAGGTGCTAACGCTAGCACAACAGCGCATCCACAGGTAGGACACTGTCCTTTTAATCCAGCTGCTAGCTAACGCTAGGCTAACGTTAGCTGCTGCCAGGTGTAGTGTTGACTAGCGTCACATTCGGTTCTGTTGCCTCTAACGACCATTTCAGTACATCAGAGAGAAGAGCAGGCATTTACACACACACACACACACACATATACAGCCCACAGACACACACACACACACACACACACACACACACCCACAGCCACACACA
>NW_024375726.1:0-2500 GCF_010015445.1 Perca fluviatilis
TGCGTGCCACGCATTGCTATAGATAGATAGACAGTTAAAATAGGCCAAAAGTTTGATCATCGTCTTCATTCACAATGTAAGCTTTCCTTTTTTCATGACTGAGACAGACTTCATTGAAGGTATCACAGGAATGGCGTTCATTGTTGCTGGGACCATGTATCTTAAAGGTGGAATAATCGAGGCCTGATGTCTTAATTTTAGATTCTTCAAAGTAGCCACCCTTGCTTTTTGATAACTCTGCAAAACCCCTTGGGTGTTCTCTCAATGAGCTTCATGAGGTAGTCACCTGAAATGGTTTTACCTTCACAGGTGTGCTTTGTCAGGGTTCATTAATGGGAAGTTTTTCCTTATTAATAAAAAAGCAAAGGGTGGCTACTTTTGAAGAATCTTAAAATATAAGACATGTTTTCAGTTATTTCCTAACACTTTTAGTTGTATAAGTACATAATTCCATATGTGTTCATTCATAGTTTTGATGCTTTCAGTGAGAATCTACAATGTAAATAGTCATGAAAATAAAGAAACACATGAAATGAGAAGGTGTGTCCAAACTTTTGACTTTTGTACTGTACTATATATATATATATATATATATATATATATATATATATATATATATATATATATATATATATATAATTAATGATTTTTTAAAGTCTGTCTCTTTCTTTTGTATCTTTTATTTCCCTCTGTTTAGACTATTACTGTTATTTTTACTTTCATATTATATTATTTGTATATATTTTTGTATCTTATTTGTTTACGTATTGCGATGACTGAATATCTAAACTATTTTTTTTTCTCTTTTTTCATCAAACTGCAGTTTTTTGCAAGTTCCTGCAATTTCATCGCATAAAATTGCATAAATATCATATATAGCATATTCCACATCGCATTTTTCTGAAAGGACCGATCGGTGTAATATCGATATATTGCCCAGCTCTGCCTGGCAGCCTTCCTGTGTTTGAGCTGACCGAGGATGTTGTTGGATGTTGGGTGTTGGGTGTGATTCTGGCCGCTGGGATTTCCAGCCATCTGATTGGACGATTCCCACCTCAGATCCCTGGGAGCATTAAAGCAGAGCCTGACTGATGCATCCTGTTTTTCAGTCTCCACCCTCCCACAGCTGAGTTTGTTCCAGCCGTTTAGAAAAGCTTGAGAGAAAGAAGTTGGGAGTATTTTGAGGAAAAAAAAAAAAACCTTAATATTTTCAAATTTTGGAAAAAATTTGAAATTTTTTTTTTTTTTTTTTTTTTAGGAAAAGTCGAAAAATGTAGTTAAAAAAAGTCAAAAACAAATTGAGGAAAAAATATTTATATTCAATATTTTTTGAGAAAATGCTCAACAGGAAGCATTAAATGAAATCCCCACGCAGGGAGGGAGAGAGGGAGGGAGAGAGGAAGGGAGAGGGAAGGGGGAGAGGAAGAGAGAGGGAGAGAGAGAGAGGGAGGGAGAGAGGAAGAGAGGGAGGGAGAGAGGAAGGGAGAGAGGAAGGGAGAGAGGAAGGGAGGGAGGAAGGGGAGGGAGGGAGAGAGGAAGGGAGAGAGGAAGGGAGAGGAAGGGGAGGGGAGGAGGGAGGGAGAGGGAGAGAGAGGGAGGAAGGAGAGAGGGAGGAGGGGAGAGGAGGAGAGAGAGGGAGGAGGGAGAGAGAGAGGGAGAGAGAGAGAGGAAGGAGAGAGGAGAGGAGAGAGAGAGGGAGAGAGGAGGGAGGGAGAGGGGAGGGAGAGGAGGAAGGAGAGGGAGGATGGAGGGGGAGGGAAGGGAGAGAGGAGGGAGAGGGAGGAAGGGAGAGGAAGGAGAGAGAGGAAGGAGGGAGGGGAGGAGGGAGAGGAGGGAGGGAGGAGAGGAGGAAGGAGAGAGAGGGAGGAGGGAGAGGAAGGAGAGGAGGGGAGGAAGGGAGGAGAGAGAGGGGAGAGAGAGGAAGGAGAGAGGAAGGGAGGAAGGAGAGAGGGAAGGAGAGGGAAGAGAGAGGGGGAGAGAGAGAGGAAGGAAGGAGAGAGAGGAAGGAGAGGGAAGGAGAGAGGAAGGAGAGGAAGAGAGGGAGAGAGAGGGAGGGAGAGGAAGGGAGGGAGAGGAGAGGAAGGAAGAGAGGGAGGGAGAGGAGGAAGGAGAGAGAGGAGGAAGGAGAGGAGGGAGAGGAAGGAAGGAAGTTACATTAAAACATATACACATATTTCCCATTACATAAAACACATATTATTTTTATACATACATATTATTTAAAATTTACATATTTAAAATGACATATTATGTAAATCTATTATATTTAAAATGCATACATGCTACATTTATATTTATTATTTTATTATTATTATTTTTAAATTTTATTATATCTCTATTAAAATACTTATAATTTATTAGTACCTATTATGTGAAAATGACATTGCTGAAATTTATTATTATTAAATGACATATTATTATGGTTTATACATATTATTATATGCATATATGCTTATTATGCTACATCACATCACATATATATTCACTTACGCATAGACAT
>NW_024375726.1:7500-10000 GCF_010015445.1 Perca fluviatilis
TGGGACTTTATCTTATTCAAAGTAACCCCCAGAGTTAAGACTAGTCCATACAGACCCTTCTCATCTCAGTGCGTGCTGTAAGGCTGTCTGACATCTCCAGCATTAGCTTAGCTTAGCACAGATCCTGCAGGTGACTGGTTCCAGTAATCCTACTGCTCCCAATAAGTGACAAAATATCTCCAACATGTTCCTGTTCACATGTTGTGATTTGTAGAGTCACAGCGTGTACAAATAACAACATAACATGAGACACAGCCATCTTCTAACCGTAAACAAACTGGGAACTATATTCTCAGACAGGCTTGCTGCCAGCATATCACTCCGCCCAAGTACTATATTCTTCCACCTGAGAATATAGTTCCGGTTGTTTACAGTTAGAAGATGGCTGTCTCTATTTTATAAATTCTAACTTTGTTGAATTCTTATCACTTTGGGAAAGTGGTTCAGTTACCTCTGTTTTGTAGCAATAAGCGATGGCGATTGCTTCTGCAAAAAATCTGATGGACTAGTTCTCTGAGAATAAGATAAAGAGTGTGAAATCGAAAGGTATCGTTTGAAGCGATAGATAGTATGCCAAGATGTATCTGAAAGTGATGAATAAAGATCAATCAATAAGACAGTGCTGTTAATGAATAAGATAAAGTCTAACGTATTCCTTTAAAAAAAACTCTTACTCTGAAGTTTGTCCCGGTGTCTTTCATCCAGAAAATCCTGACAACAAGCACTAGTTGCATCCTTTTAGTTTCCTTTTTAAAAGTTGGCGTTGAAGCTTCTCCGTGTTTCCTCCCTCCCGGTGACCTTCCCCCCCCCCCCGGTGTGTATTTGTGGCAGCGCCGGCCTAGCTCGTCGTCCTGCGGCAGCAAAGACTTCTGGGAGATTTGCCCAGAGGATTCCAGAGAGGCCTGCAGGGTCCCTGCCTCCTCTTGATTTATTGGCTGGTTATTTTTAGCCGGAGGGGGCTGCCGAGGACTCCTGGTTTCCTGCCGGCGAGGGTGATGAGAAGTCGACAGAGTGGCTCGCTAGCCTGTCAAACTCGACGACCCGGGGGGCATCCCCTCAGGTTTTGATCCGACCGCATATCCATTATTTCACAATAGACTTGGCAGTTTTGCCACTTTACAAGAAGGGGCTGTCGAGGCTTCATTTTGACCGGCTTATGTTCAGTCGGAGGGCTCGGGACTCACCGGAATGGGAGCGGGATGGGGGTGATGGGTTCTTCAAATCTGAGGAAAATCTTTTAAACTGACCCTTTGTTGATCTGAAATGAAGACACACAACACACACACACACACACACACCCCACCCACCCACCGCCCCCCGCCACACACACACACCGCCGGACACACACCCCCCCCACGCCACCACCACACCCACACACACCACCCACCACACACACACACACCCCCCCCCCACCCCCCCACACACACCACACACACACCCCCCGCCCCACCCACACACACACCACACGACACCCCACACGCACCACACAACACCTCCCCACCACACCCCCCCCCCCCCCACCCTCCCCCCCCACCCCCCCCCACCCCCCCGCCCACCCCCCCACCCCACACCCCCTCCCCCCCTACACCCCCCCCCCCCCACACACCACCCCCACACCCCCACGGCCCCCCCCCCCCCCCCCCCCCACACCCCCCCTTCCCCCCACCCCCCCCCCCCCCCCCCCCCCCCCCCCCCCCCCCTAGCCCTACCCCCCTCCCCCCCCCCCCCCCCCACTACCACCCCCACACACACCTCCTTTCCCACACCACCCACAACCCCCCCACACACACACACACCCTCCCCCCCCCTCCCCCACACACACACACACACACACACACATTTCCTTTCACACACACACACACACACAACACACACACACACACACACACACACACACAACAAAGACGTTATGTGGGGTGTATAATACAATAAAGGTGCTTGACTTACGATGAAGGTAGTGTGGTATAGGTTTCTGTGGCTTTGTTAGGTGTCCTGCAGCCCTGTGTTCCTAAGACAAAGGTGCGTTTTGTTTGGAACCATCTCTAGGTCTCTTAAACTGGTGCTGGTTGGGGACAGTCCTCAGTGTCAAGGTCTCTTAAAACCTTGACTGTGCTCTCAAGGGACCATATTCTGTGTGTGTGTGTGTGGTTTCCTGTATGTTGTGTTGTGTGTGGTGTTTTTATTGTGTGTGTGTGTGTGTGTGTTTGTTTCTATGTGTTGTGTGTGTGTGTGTGTATGTTGTTTGTGTGTGTGTGTATGTATTGAATGTTTATGTGTGTTGTGTGTGTATATTATGTTATTTTTGTTATTGTGTTTTGTGTGTGTTTGATTTGTATTTTTGTGTTTGTGGTGGTGTTGTGGTGATTGTGTGTGTTTTTGTTATTATTGTGATATTGATTGTTTGGTGTATGATGATGTTGTGATTGAGTGTGTGTTGTGTGTTGTGTGTGTGTGTGTTTTGTATGTATTTTTGTGATGATGGTATGTGTGTGTGTGTGAG
>NW_024375726.1:17500-23628 GCF_010015445.1 Perca fluviatilis
TCTATAAAAAAAAGGGCCTCAAAGGGGCCAAAAAGTGTCTATAAAGGGCCAAAAGTGTCTAAAAAGGGCCTCAGGGCCAAAAGTGTCTATAAAGAGCCAAAAGTGTCTAAAAAGACCTCAAAAAAAGGTTACAAAAGTGTCTCAAAGAGCCAAAGTGTCTATAAAAGGGCCAAAAGTGTCCTCAAGGCCAAAGTGTCTATAAAAACTGTAGGACCAAAAGTGTCTATAAAAGGGCCAAAGAGTTAAAAAATTCAAAGTGTCTATAAAGGCCCAAAGCATCTATAAAAGGGCCAAAATCGTCTATAAAGGGCCCAAAATCATCTATAAAAGGGCCAAGCATCTAAAAGCCAAGTGGTCTAAAAAGGGCCAAAAGCATCTATAAAAGGGCCAAAAGCGTCTATAGAGCCTCAAGGGCCAAAAGTATCTATAAAAGGCCAAAAGTGTCTATAAAGGCCAAAAGCATCTATGAAAGGGCCTCAAAGGCCAAAAGCGTCTATAAAAAGGCCAAAAGCGTCTATAAAAGGCCAAACATTATAAAACCAAGCTCTATAAAGGCTCGTCTGCCAAACTCTATAAACCAAGTTCTAAAAGGCCACCTAAAGGGCCAAAAGTCTATGAAAGGGCCTCAAAGGAAAAGTGTCAAAGACAAAGTGGTCTATAAAAAAATTAAAGCGTCTAGAAAGGGCCTCAAAGGACAAAGTGTCTATAAAGGGCAAAAGTGTCTCAAAGGGCCAAAAGCGTCCTATAGAAGGCCAAAAGTTTCTCAGTGTTGAAAGTGGAAAAAATGTTGAAAGAGTGGAAAAAGGGCCAAAAGTGGTTCTATAAAGGGCCTCAAGGGCCAAAAGTGTCTACAAAAGGGCCAAAAGTGTCTATAAAAGGGCCCAAAAGTGTCTATAAAGGGGCCAAAACGCGCTTTAAAGGGCCAAAAGCATCTAAAAAAGGGCCAAAAGTGTCTATAAAGGGCCTCAAGGGTCAAAAGCTTCCAAAAATAAAAAGGCCAAAGTGTCTATAAAAAGGGCCAAAAGCGTCTATGAAAGGGCCTCAAGGGCCAAAAGTGTCTATAAAAGGGCCAAAAGTGGTCTATAAAAGGCGACAAAGGGTCTATGAAAGGGCCTCAAGGGCCAAAAGTGTCTATAAAAAGGGCCAAAAGTGTCTATAAAAGGGCCAAAAGCGTCTATGAAAGGGCCAAAAGTTTCTCAGTGTTGAAAGTGGAAAAAAATGTTGAAAGAGTGGAAAAAAGGGCCAAAAGTGGTCTATAAAAGGGCCTCAAGGGCCAAAAGTGTCTAAAAAAGGGCCAAAAGTGTCTATAAAAGGGCCAAAAGTGTCTATAAAAGGGCCAAAAGCATCTATAAAAGGGCCAAAAGTGTCTATAAAAGGGCCTCAAGGGTCAAAAGCTTCAAAAATAAAAAAGGGCCAAAAGTGTCTATAAAAGGGCCAAAAGTGTCTATAAAAGGGCCAAAAGCGTCTATGAAAGGGCCTCAAGGGTCAAAAGCTTCAAAAATAAAAAAGGGCCAAAAGCTTCTAAAGGGTGTGAAATGTAAAAAGTGCCAAAAACCACCTACATTTTTAAAGGTGGTTTTTGGCACTTTTTAAATTTCACACCTTTTTAGACACTTTTAAAAGCATGAAAGAAGAGGAATGAGTGCCAGGTGGTTCGGAGGGCTCTGGGCTTGTAGCCCGGCTGAGTCTTAGCTCTGACCTACATGCAGCGTCGCCACGGATACCGGCCGCTTCGTGATCCAATCAACTCCGACATGTGGGTCACGCAGCGCGGCCGGTCTCTTAGCCCTTGTGTTTTCAAAGTTTCATCAGAAATAGGCCCCAAAAATAACACAGACGCAGGTCTAAAATTAATGATTACTTCCTTTGAATTTTTCCATGGAAAAAGTTGATATTTTTCTATAAAAAGTCAAAATATTTTGAGAAAAAAGTTGATATATTCCTATTAAAAAAAAGTTCAGAATACTCTGTGAAAAAGGCTGGAATATTTCTTGAAAAAAATGCCATGTTTTAAGAAAAAGTATTCTTGTTATATTTCAAAATATTTCTAATATTTTGTTGAATAAAGGTTGATATATTTTGAGGAAGATAAACTAATTTTACGAGGGGAAAAAAGTCCTTTAATGTCCTTAGTTATAATTTTTAATCCTCACAGTTGTTATATTTTAAGAGAAAAAGGGTTGATGTATTTAGATAAAGAAGGTTGTTATATTTCTATAAAAAGAAGTCAAAATATTTTGAGGAAAAAACTTGATATATTTCTATAAAGAAAAGTTCAGAAAAAATGCCATGTTTTAAGAAAAAAAAGTCAAAATATTTCTAATATTTTTTTCAAATAAAAGTTGATATATTTTGAGGAAAAAAAATATTTCAAGAAAAAAAAGTAGTTTCATGAATTTTGCTTTGACGTGGTTATAATTTTATATTTGTTATTTGTTATATTTTGACAGTTAGTTGATGAATTCAGATAAAAAAAGGGCCAATAGCATCTATAAAAGGGCCAAAAGCGTCTATAAAAGGGCCAAAAGCGTCTATAAAAGGGCCAAAAGCGTCTTAAAAAGGGCCAAAAGCATCTTAAAAAGCCTAAAAAAGGGCCCAAAAGCGCGTCTAAAAGGGCCAAAAGCGTCTTAAAAGGGCCGAAAGCATCTATAAAAGGACCAAAAGCATCTATAAAAGGGCCAAAAGCGTCTAAAAGGGGCCAAAAGCATCTAGGACCAAAAGCATCTATAAAAGGGCCAAAAATGTCTATAAAAGGGCCAAAAGCGTCTATAAAAGGGCCAAAAGCGTCTTAAAAAGGGCCAAAAGCATCTATAAAAGGCCAAAAGCGATCTATAAAGCAAAAAGCCCTATAAAAGGGCCAAAAGAGCTCTATAAAAGGGCCAAAAGACGTCTTAAAAGGGCCAAAAGCGTCGCCAAAAGGCCAAAAGTGTCTATAAAAGGGCCAAAAGCATCTATAAAGGGCCTCAAGACCAAAGGGTCAAATAGGCCAAAAGCTTATCTATAAAAGGGCCTCAAGAAAAAGCTATCTAAAGAACCAAAAAGTCTATAAAGCGAAATTCTAAAAAGGGCCAAAAGTGTCTTAAAAGGGCCAAAAGCATCTATAAAAGGGCCTCAAGGGCCAAAAGCGTCTTAAAAAGGGCCAAAAGCATCTATAAAAGGGCCTCAAGGCCAAAACCATCTATAAAAGAAGGCCCATGCCAAAAGCATCAAAAGGGCCAAAAAGGACCAAAGCTCTATTAAAGGGCCTCATAGGCCAAGTGTGAAAAAGGGCCAAACTCATCCTAAAAAGGACCTCAAGGGCCAAAAGCATCTATAAAAGGGCCAAAAGCATCTATAAAAGGGCCAAAACCATCTATAAAAGGACCAAAAGTGTGTTAAAAAGGGCCAAAACCATCTATAAAGGGCCTCAAGGGCCAAAAGCATCTATAAAAGGGCCAAAAGCATCTATAAAAGGGCCTCAAGGGCCAAAAGTGTGTTAAAAAGGGCCAAAAACCATCTATAAAAGGGCCTCAAGGGCCAAAAGCATCTATAAAAGGGCCAAAACCATCTATAAAAGGGCCTCAAGGGCCAAAAGATGTTAAAAAAGGACAAACTATCTATAAAAGGGCCTCAAGGGCCAAAGGGTGTGTTAAAAGGGCCCAAAACCATCTATAAAGGGCCTCAAGGGCCAAAGCATCTATAAAGGGACCATCTATACCTCAGCAAAAGGGCGTTAAAGGCAAAAAAGGCCTAAAGCTCCAATCTATAAAAGGGCCTCAAGGGCCAAAAGCATCTATAAAAGGGCCAAAAGCATTTATAAAAGGGCCTCAAGGGCCAAAAGTGTGTTATAAAGGGCCAAAACCATCTATAAAAGGGCCTCAAGGGCCAAAAGTGTGTTAAAAGGCCCAAAACCATCTATAAAAGGGCCTCAAGGGCCAAAAGCGTCTATAAAAGGGTCAAAAGCGTCTATAAAAGGGCCAAAAGCATCTATAAAAGGCCCAAACCCATCTATAAAGGAACCTCAAGGACCAAAAGTGTGTTAAAAGGGCCAACCATCTATAAAAGGGCCTCAAGGGCAAAAGCGATCTATAAAGGGCCAAAAGCGATCTCAGGAGCCAAAGCATCTAAAAAGAGCCAAAAGTGTCTAAAAAGGGCCAAAAGCATCTATAAAAGCAAAAGTGATTAATATTAAAGGGCCAAAGTGTCTATAAAGGATCAAAACATCTATAAAAAGGCAAAGCGATCTATAAAAGGCCAAAAGCGTCCTATAAAAGGCCAAAAGCGTCTATAAAGGGACCAAAACGTCTTAAAAGGGACAAAAAGCGTCTATCAAAAAGAACCAAAAGTATCTTAAAAAGGCCAAAAGTATGTCTTAAAAGGGCCAAAGTGTCTTAAAAGGACAAAAGCATCTATAAAAAGGACCTCAAGGGACCAAAGGTTTAAAATGGGCCAAAAGCATCTATTACAAAGGACCTCAAGGGGCCAAAAGCTTATCTATAAAAAGGAGACCAAAAGGCTCTATAAAGACGAAAAAGTGTCTAAAAAGCCAAGTGTGTTAAAAGGGCCAAGCATCTATAAAAGGGACCTCAAGGGCCAAAGCGTCTTAAAAGGGCCAAAGCATCTATAAAAAAGGCTCAAGACCAACCATTTAGGGCCAAAACCATCTATACAAAAGGACCTCAAGGACCAAAGACCAAAAGCGTCTATAAAAAGGGCCTCATGGGCCAAAGAGTGTATGAAAGACCAAAACCATCTATAAAGGCCTCAAAGGCCAAAGCATCTATAAAAGGGCCAAAGCATGTTCAAAGGCCAAAACCATCTATAAAGGACAAGGAGTGTGTTAAAAGACCAAGCTCATCTATAAAGGGCCTCAAGAGACCAAAAGCATCTATAAAGAACCCCAAACATCTATAAAAGGCCTCAAAGGCCAGCCAATTATTTAAGGGCCCAAAACCATCTATAAAAGGACCTCAAGGACCAAAGCATGTCTTAAAGGGACCAAAACCATCTAAAAAAGGACCTCAAGGGCAAAGAGTTTAATAAAGGACCAAAACTATCTATAAAAGGACCTCAAGGGCCAAGGTGTGTAAAAGGGACCAAAACCATCCTATAAAAGGGCCTCAAGGCCAAAAGCATCTGTAAAGGAACTGCTCTCTAAAAGACCTCATAAAGGGTAGTAAAAGAACCACTCCAACATCTCAAAGGACCAAACTCTATAAAAGGGCCAAAGCATCTATAAAAAGGGCCTGAGCAAAGGTTTGTTATAAAGCCAAGCTCTATAAAGACCTCAAAGAACAAGTTATTAAAGAAAACCTCTATAAAGACTCAAGGGGCAAAGGTCTAAAAAGCTCAATTTCTCAAAGAACAAAAATCTATAAAAGACCAATTTTGGTCATCTATAAAGGGGCCTCAAGGGACCAAGGGTGTGTTAAAGGGGCCAAACTCATCTATAAAGCCTCAAGGACAAAGCGTCTTAAAGAACAAAAGCTCTATAAAGGGCCAAACATCCTATAAAAGAGCAAAAGTGTGCTCAAAGGGCCAAACATCTCTAAAGGGGCCAAAGTGTATTAAAAGACCCAAAAGTGTCCTTAAAAGGATCAAAGCATCTATAAAAGGAAGTTTTTATAAAAAGGGCCTCAGGGAACAAGTGTGTTATAAAAGGGCAAAACCATCTATAAAAGGGCCTCAAGGGCCAAAGTGTGTTAAAAGGCCAAACCATCAAAAAAAGACCTCAAGGGCCAAAAGCGTCTATAAAAGGGTCAAAAGCGTCTATAAAGGACCAAAGCATTCTATTAAAAGAGCCGACTCAAAAGGGACCAAAGTTTAAAGGGCCAAAACCATCTATAAAAGGCCTCAAGGACCCAAAACGTCTATAAAAGAGACCAAAAGCGTCTATAAAGGGCCAAAGCATCTATAAAAGGGATCAAAAGTGTCTACTCTAAAAGGGCCCAAAGCATCTATAAAAAGGGCAAAGTGTATTAAAGAACCAAAGTGTCTCTAAGGATCAAAAGCATCTCAAAGGGACCAAAGCACCTTCAAAGAGACAAAGTGTCTATAAAAAGGGCCAAAAGCGTCTATAAAGGGACAAAAGTGTATTAAAAGGACCAAAAGCGTCTATAAAGGGATCAAAACAATGCAATAGCTTGGCA
>NW_024375726.1:24128-29128 GCF_010015445.1 Perca fluviatilis
CGCGGGCCAAAAGACCCAAAAGGGCCAAAAGGCCAAAAAGGAATGCATCTGTGGCCATGACCCAAAATACAGGAAAGGACCCAGACCCAGGCCCGGAAGGACCCAAAAGGCTGGCCAGGATCCCAAAGACCCAGGCCAGAAGGACGAAAAGTGGCCAGTGACCGGACCCAAGGCCGGAAAAGTGGCCGCAGTGGCCGGCCATGGCCAAAGATCCAGAACGGAAAAGTGGCGACCCGGGCCATGGCCGGAGAATATGGAATCCCGGACCACGAAGCACAACATTTGCGGACCACCCCATGAACACCATGGCCAGAGCTGGCACACATGAGCCACGAAATATGGAAGAAACCATCCCCAGTGGAGAAAATAGCCGGAAAATAAAAGGAATGGAATGGAGGAAGCACAGGAACGGACAGCCCAGGCGGAGAATCCCTGGCTGGAAACGGAGAGCCATGGACCGGACTGGATTGAAAGGCCAGTGGACCCCGACCCGACACGAGAGCCCGGAAGAGACCAACATCTCATGGAGCGGCCGGACACGGAAGGACAGACGGATAATGGAATGGAAACATGGACAACTGGATGCCCGGACCCACGAAGGATCAACCGACCGGAGGAAAGGAAACGGAAGGAATGGAGGAATGGGAGGAGTGGAGGAGTGGAATGCAGGAGGAACGAAGAAGGAGGAATGGAGACGGAGGGGAAAGGGGGAGCGGGGGAGGGAGAGGAATGGAATGGAAGGAGTGGAGGAAGGAAAGGAGGAAGGGAGGAACGGAAGGAGTGGAATGGAGGAACGCGGAGTGGAATGAGGGGAGGAGTGCGGGAGGAAAGGAATGGAGGAGAAGGAATGAGGAGGAACGGGGGAGGAATGGAATGAAGGAGTGGAATGGAAAAGGGGGGGAATGGAGCAGTGGGAGGAGTGGAATGGGAAGGAGTGGAATGGAGGAAGGAGAGGAAGGGGGAGTGGGGAATGGGGAAGGAGTGGAATGGGAATGGAGCGGAGGGGGGGAAGGAGGGGGGAAGGAGGGGAGGAGGGGGGGAAGGGAGCGGAGGGAAGGAAGGAGGAAGGAGGAATGGGAGAGTGGAAGGGAAGGAGAAGGGGAGAGGGGGAGGAAGGAATGGAAGGGGGGGAATGGGAAGGAGGGGGGGGAAGGAGGGGGAAGGGAGGGAAGGAAGGGGAAGGAGTGGGGGGGGAGGGCATGGAATGGGAAGGGGGGGGAGCAGAGAGTGGGGGGGAAGGGGAGGAAATATGAAGGAGAATGGAATGGAAGGAATGAAAAGGAAAAGGAAATGTGTGTGTGTGTGTGTGTGTGTAGGTGTGTGCGGTCCTCGTAGAAATCCAAAAGAGAAGGTTGAAATAAAAAAACTAAAAAAGTAAAGTTGTATATGAATCGTAGGTGTGCAATGTGTGTGCGGCTCTAGGGGGGGGCAGGGACAGGGAGAGGGGGTGTGGGGTAGGTGTTTGGTGTTGGTGGGGGTTTGTGGTTGTTGGGGGGTGTTTGTGTGTATAGGGTTTTTGTGTGTGTGTGTGTGTGTTGGTTTGTGTGTGTGTGTTTTTTTTTGTTTGTTGTGTGTGTGTGTGGTGTATGTGTGTGTGTGTGTTCTGTGTGTGTGTGTGTGTGTGTGTGTGTGTGTGTCTGTCTGTCTGTATGTGTGTGTGTGTGTGTGTGTGTGTGTGTGTGTGTGTGTGTGTGTGTGTCTCTGTGTGTGTGTCTGTCTGTGTGTGTGTGTGTGTGTCTGTGTGTCTGTGTGTGTGTGTGTGTGTGTGTGTGTGTGTGTGTAACAGAGGATTTATAGTCCTGTCTGAACCTGAGGTTTATGGGAAACGTAGTCCTGTGAGAAGAAGACGAGACGTCAGATTAATCACGTTAGAAACACACGAACATCTTCACAGGAGCTGCAGCGCCGTCACTTTATCACCATGGAGACAAGAAGCCAAATATACAATCATCGTTCAGTTCTTTAATATAAAATCACCGTTCAGTTCTTTAATATAAAATCATCGTTCAGTTCTTTAATATAAAATATAATCAAATAAATACTTTTAATATAAAATAATTCTTTAATATAAAATATTCAGTTCTTTAATATAAAAATCGTTCAGTTTTTATAAATTGTTCAGTTCTTTAAATAAAAATCGTCAGTTCTTAATATAAAAATTTCATTAATAAAATACATCTAATAAAAAATTTTAACATTCTTTAATATAAAAATCTTCATCTTTTATAAGTTCATTCTTTAATATAAAAATGTTCAGTTCAAAATTATTTTTTATTAAAATATTTATTTTTAATATAAAAATCACCTTCAGTTCTTTAATATAAATCATCGTTCAGTTCTTTAATATAAAATCATCGTTCAGTTCTTTAATATAAAATCATCGTTCAGTTCTTTAATATAAAATCACCGTTCAGTTCTTTAATATAAAATCATCATTCAGTTCTTTAATATAAAATCATCGTTCAGTTCTTTAATATAAAATCATCTGTTCAGTTCTTTAATATAAAATCATCTGTTCAGTTCTTTAATATAAAATCATCGTTCAGTTCTTTAATATGAAATCATCTATTCAGTTCTTTAATATAAAATCATCTGTTCAGTTCTTTAATATAAAATCATCTGTTCAGTTCTTTAATATAAAATCATCTGTTCAATTCTTTAATATAAAATCATCTGTTCAGTTCTTTAATATAAAATCATCTGTTCAGTTCTTTAATATAAAATCATGGGTTCAGTTCTTTAATATAAAATCATCTGTTCAGTTCTTTAATATAAAATCATCTGTTCAGTTCTTTAATATAAAATCATCGTTCAGTTTTTAATATGAAATCATCGTTCAGTTCTTTAATATGAAATCATGGGTTCAGTTCTTTAATATAAAATCATGGGTTCAGTTCTTTAATATAAAATCATCTGTTCAGTTCTTTAATATGAAATCATGGGTTCAGTTCTTTAATATAAAAATCATCTGTTCAGTTCTTTAATATAAAATCATCTGTTCAGTTCTTTAATATAAATTCATCGTTCAGTTCTTTAATATAAAATCATCTGTTCAGTTCTTGAATATAAAATCATCTGTTCACTTCTTTAATATAAAATCATCTGTTCAGTTCTTTAATATAAAATCATGGGTTCAGTTCTTTAATATAAAATCATCTGTTCAGTTCTTTAATATAAAATCATCTGTTCAATTCTTTAATATAAAATCATCTGTTCACTTCTTTAATATAAAATCATCTGTTCAGTTCTTTAATATAAAATCATGGGTTCAGTTCTTTAATATAAAATCATCTGTTCAGTTCTTTAATATAAAATCATGGGTTCAGTTCTTTAATATGAAATCATGGGTTCAGTTCTTTAATATGAAATCATGGGTTCAGTTCTTGAATATTAAATCATGGGTTCAGTTCTTTAATATGAAATCATGGGTTCAGTTCTTGAATATTAAATCATGGGTTCAGTTCTTTAATATAAAATCATCTGTTCAGTTCTTTAATATAAAATCATCTGTTCAGTTCTTTAATATAAAATCATCTGTTCAGTTCTTTAATATAAAATCATCTGTTCAGTTCTTGAATATAAAATCATGGGTTCAGTTCTTGAATATTAAATCATGGGTTCAGTTCTTTAATATAAAATCATCTGTTCAGTTCTTTAATATAAAATCATCTGTTCAGTTCTTGAATATAAAATCATGGGTTCAGTTCTTGAATATTAAATCATGGGTTCAGTTCTTTAATATAAAATCATCTGTTCAGTTCTTTAATATAAAATCATCTGTTCAGTTCTTTAATATAAAATCATCTGTTCAGTTCTTGAATATAAAATCATGGGTTCAGTTCTTGAATATTAAATCATGGGTTCAGTTCTTTAATATAAAATCATCTGTTCAGTTCTTTAATATAAAATCATCGTTCAGTTCTTTAATATAAAATCATCTGTTCAGTTCTTGAATATAAAATCATGGGTTCAGTTCTTGAATATTAAATCATGGGTTCAGTTCTTTAATATGAAATCATGGGTTCAGTTCTTTAATATGAAATCATGGGTTCAGTTCTTGAATATTAAATCATGGGTTCAGTTCTTTAATATGAAATCATGGGTTCAGTTCTTGAATATGAAATCATGGGTTCAGTTCTTTAATATAAAATCATCTGTTCAGTTCTTTAATATGAAATCATGGGTTCAGTTCTTGAATATTAAATCATGGGTTCAGTTCTTTAATATAAAATCATGGGTTCAGTTCTTGAATATTAAATCATGGGTTCAGTTCTTTAATATTAAATCATGGGTTCAGTTCTTTAATATAAAATCATGGGTTCAGTTCTTTAATATGAAATCATGGGTTCAGTTCTTGAATATTAAATCATGGGTTCAGTTCTTTAATATGAAATCATGGGTTCAGTTCTTGAATATTAAATCATGGGTTCAGTTCTTTAATATAAAATCATCTGTTCAGTTCTTTAATATAAAATCATGGGTTCAGTTCTTGAATATGAAATCATGGGTTCAGTTCTTGACCTCTCTCGTTCTGTTTTAAACGTTTTGAGGATTTTGTTGTTTTGGGATTCTGTTCTCGAAGTGAACAGAAGAACAGGAACTGCAGTAAACAAGGTTTACAAGAGGCCCAGAGCATGCTGGGTAATGGAAACCACAGAGCAGCTCTCACTTCTCTACACACATACACACACACACACACACACACACACACACACACACACACACACACACACACACACACACACACACACACACAAGCCTAATTCAGCCTCCTGCTCTCACACTCTCTCACACTTTTCATGGGAAAAAGAAAAAATGCTGCTAATTGGGGAGTTAATTAACGTGTGTGTTAGTGTGTGAGCCTGGGTGTGTACCAGGTCCAGTGTCCAGGCAGTAAAACCTCAGGTATGTGAACTGTGTGTAGGCTGCAGTGTCCCAGGCAGTAGGAGTGCCGTGTAATGCCCTCCTCAGCATGTCGCCCCAGTGTGTGTCCTCAGGAA
>NW_024375726.1:31628-46628 GCF_010015445.1 Perca fluviatilis
ACTCCTAAAAGACAGTTGACCCCAGGTTCCCGTTGATCTTTTGATGGACATGTGTTGTGATATTTAAACAAACGAGCCGTCAACGGTGAAATAAAAGCCTCTTATTAACGAGAGCGGTCCGAGAGACCTCCAGCTCACAGCCGGGGGGTCTCTGAGCAGGACTAGCCCAGCGACGAGCTCTCGGCCGGGGGCAGGCGCCTGCCGACTGTCCCCTCACCTCATGGAGCTTCTCACCTCCGAAAACTTTGACGCAAATTGTCAATTCGGCATCGATTTACACAAGAATGCCTACGCATTCGACATCTAGACGGTTCATTTCTCAACCTAAAACGTTGTCAGAAGTGAATTTCGTGATGAATAAGATGGCGAAAACTGTTAAAATTGTCTGTCTGTACCGTAAAAACCAGACCCTCGTTGACCTGTAGGTCCCTATATGCTGAGAAAAGGGAACAGCGAAAAGACTCTGCCCTGAAGTAGGAGCTGAAAGAGTTACAGGAACTGGAGCCCAGAGGAACTTAAAAAAATCCCCAAATTGGTCCAGTTGGTACACTTCAAGGAACTGCAACAATCCCTCCGGTCAGAAAGTGGCTGTTACATCATCTTAATGCAGTGTGACTACTCCAGCATGTGAATAATGCACCTCAAATACACTGCCCAGGCGCCCACTTGGTTTCCAGCTCTCAGTCACTCATGCATTTCCAGTCAGTGTTTTAACACAGGTGTCCAAAGTGGGCGCTACGGCAGGAAGTGGTTAGTGACCATTAACGGTGTAGCGCTGCCACCTCTTAGTCGATTAGTCGACTAATCGGTCGTTTTGGTCTTAGTCGACTAAGATTTCTTTAGTCGATTAGTCATTTTTTTATGCTTATTCATGCTGGATTACTCATTTCCAAGAAACTTATGAGCACATTTATGGTAAACACAAGATTTAAAGTGGTGCTTTTGCAGGATTAATTGTGGAGAAACTTACAGTACAGGCCAAAAGTTTGGACACACCTTCTCATTCAATGCGTTTTCCTTTTTATTTTCATGACTATTTACATTGTAGATTCTCACTGAAGGCATCAAAACTATGAATGAACACATATGGAATTATGTACTTAACAAAAAAGTGTGAAATAACTGAAAACATGTCTTATATTTTAGATTCTTCAAAGTAGCCACCCTTTGCTTTTTTTATTAATAAGGGGAAAAACTTCCACTAATGAACCCTGACAAAGCACACCTGTGAAGGTAAAACCATTTCAGGTGACTACCTCATGAAGCTCATTGAGAGAACACCAAGGGTTTGCAGAGTTATCAAAAAAGCAAAGGGTGGCTACTTTGAAGAATCTAAAATATAAGACATGTTTTCAGTTATTTCACACTTTTTTGTTAAGTACATAACTCCATATGTGTTCATTCATAGTTTTGATGCCTTCAGTGAGAATCTACAATGTAAATAGTCATGAAAATAAAAAGGAAACACATTGAATGAGAAGGTGTGTCCAAACTTTTGGCCTGTACTGTACATTTATATCGTGCTTTTCTAGTCTTAACCACCTCTCAAAGCGCACAGCTCTGTCAATTAAATCAACTAAACGATTAGTCGACAAAATCGTATAAGTGTTAGTCGACTAAGAATTTCTTTATCTGTCATACACACATATTAATAAATGACATTTTGATGTTGGAAAGTCTCGAGGTTTTGACATAAATGCAGATATATATAAATGTAGCTGCACCTGTCAATCCAGAAGGAAATATTCTTTAAGTATTTTGCCGTCAATACTGCCGACGTTGTCTTTGCTGTAACCAGATCAGTATATATTTATGTTTATGTTTAACATGAAGTATACTACTGCTTGAGCGCAGTACATTTCCACAACTCTCTCCCCCATATGTCGAACAAGGGTGATCCAAATCAGAAATGTGCAAATGCAAAAATATTGACAAAATAAAGTTGAAGAACACGCTATTATTTCATTTTATCAATGGGAATATATTTATGTTTATGGGAAACGGACATGTGTACAGACGTTTCTGGTGTGGAAAAAGAGAATCACACCAAGGGCCAGACATGGAGAGTTTATGGACATGCTTTTATTTCATCGAAAAAGTTCAATATCTTTGACTCAATTATTGCATGTCTCATATAGTCTTCTCACTTAGAGTTTGGTCCTCATAAAGCTCTGAAAAAGTTCAATATCTTTGACTCAATTATTGCATGTCTCATATAGTCTTCTCACTTAGAGTTTGGTCCTCATAAAGCTCTGAAAAAGTTCAATATCTTTGACTCAATTATTGCATGTCTCATATAGTCTTCTCACTTAGAGTTTGGTCCTCATAAAGCTCTGAAAAAGTTCAATATCTTTGACTCAATTATTGCATGTCTCATATAGTCTTCTCACTTAGAGTTTGGTCCTCATAAAGCTCTGAAAAAGTTCAATATCTTTGACTCAATTATTGCATGTCTCATATAGTCTTCTCACTTAGAGTTTGGTCCTCATAAAAGCTCTGAAAAAGTTCAATATCTTTGACTCAATTATTGCATGTCTCATATAGTCTTCTCACTTAGAGTTTGGTCCTCATAAAGCTCTGAAAAAGTTCAATATCTTTGACTCAATTATTGCATGTCTCATATAGTCTTCTCACTTAGAGTTTGGTCCTCATAAAGCTCTGAAAAAGTTCAATATCTTTGACTCAATTATTGCATGTCTCATATAGTCTTCTCACTTAGAGTTTGGTCCTCATAAAGCTCTGAAAAAGTTAGCAAAGAAGTTCCCAAGCCATCCTAGAATTTAGCAAATGGAGCAAAACAATGATTACATTTTCTAAGTATGCTACCACCCAGCTGACTCACAACAAGCTCTTTCACAGCCTGAATATGCCAACTCTCTGCTTCTGGGGGGGGGGATTTCTGACTCTCAAAGTCGGCAAATTTGCCAAATTCTACTTTGAGTGTCGAGTAATTGCAAGTTGAAAAACAGTTTCCCATGTTTTTGGTTTGGCGCACAACTAGGTGGGCCAAAAATGTATTGTGAACCTGAATTGATATACGGGGCCGGATCAGAATGTGTGAGAGGCCGGATTTGGCCCGCGGGCCTTGAGTTTGACACATGTGTTTTAAACTGACCTTTGTTGATCTGAGATGAAGACAGATTCAGACACTGCACGCCACACACACACACACACACACACACACACGCACACACACACACACACACACACACACACACAGACACACACACACACACACACACACACACAGACACACACACACACACACACACACACACACACACACACACACACACACACACACACACACAGACAAAACACACACACACACACACACACACACACACACACACACACACACACACACACACACACACACACACACACACACACACACACACACACACACACACACACACACACACACACACACACACACACACACACACACAGCCTATTTCTCTCTTAAAATGTTTTTAGTAACATGTCTCAGTGAACTATTTTAGTGTGAAATGCGGCCAAACCTTGGAGCGTTTTGCCTTGTAGCATCTTTTTCTAAGTTCAATGTTCAATTTATTTATAAAGCACATAGTAATACAACAAAAGTTGACCACAGTGCTGTACAAGAAATAAAATAAAACAATCTTCAAGACATTTAAATTCTGGACCTTGCCACTAGTAAACACTACTAAAATCCTCTCACATCATTAACACAGCACTCAGAGATGATCAAAAGCCAGAGGTGAAAAAGTAAGCTTTCAAATGTCGTTTAAACTCTATAAGAGAGGAACATTCCCTAATATAAGGAGGTAAACTATTTTAAATCCAAATCGATCGAAATTAGCCTAAATCACAATCTTGATAATCAAATTAAAAACATGGAATCGTCGATACTGTCCTGCCACACCTTGTGAGGAAGTTTATTGGATTAGGACGATGCACATTAATCAACATTTCTGTAAATGCGCCAGTGTTAGCCAGTCGGCTAATTTACAACTGTAGTCCTAGCATGTTGAATTGTTGCCTTTTTGTTCCGGTCTTCAAACATAGATTTTTCTATACTTAAATAGTATTTCATTAGTCCCCTCCATTGTTGGCCTCTTGTATCCTTCCAATACTGCAAAATAAATTCTTTGTATACCAATGAGGAGAAAAGGACCATCCATCCAATGGGGATGTCTATGTTTCCTTGTCTGCCAGCTGTTGTAGAGTCAGTTTATCGTGTGTAAAGAGTCTGTTTTTAGACCACAAACCTCCCTCAGTCTGCTGCTCATGTCAGGCTGATCGGAGGTGACGCTGCTGTCCACCTTTGACCCCTGAGACCCCCCCCCTTTTACCCCATGATTGACACTTCAGCGAGAGAATTGGCTCTGTAGATGCAAATGCTGCAGTCCTGCCGCAGTCAGCATGTTTAAATATTTAAAACGGTGTCAGCGTCACTTCAGGCTGAACGACACAGAGCCGCCATAGTGTTTCACACTGAAAAATACTCTGAATATCCATGATTACAGCATGCTATCGGGGTTTCCCTGTTCAGGTCACAGCCTCACTTCTCTGGGAATCTCTTTGGATTGGTCACATTGTCACATTCCTTGTATGCAAAGGCACAGTTGGCCAAGGAAAACCGAAATAAGGAGGAGTCACAGAGCAGCAGTTGCAGTACAAAGTGGGAAAGATATATAGACCTAAAGATGATCAGTAAGAGTCACATTCCTTGTATGTACTTGGCCAAGGACAATAGAAACAAGGAGGAGTCAAAGAGCAGCAGTTGCAGTACAAAGTGGGAAAGATATATAGACCTAAAGATGATCAGTAAGAGTCACATTCCTTGTATGTACTTGGCCAAGGACAATAGAAATAAGGAGGAGTCACAGAGCAGCAGTTGCAGTACAAAGGGGGTAAGATATATAGACCTAAAGATGATATTGGAGTCACATTCCTTGTATGTACTTGGCCAAGGACAATAGAAACAAGGAGGAGTCACAGAGCAGCAGTTGCAGTACAAAGTGGGAAAGATATATAGACCTAAAGATGATATAGGAGTCACATTCCTTGTATGTACTTGGCCAAGGACAATAGAAATAAGGAGGAGTCACAGAGCAGCAGTTGCAGTACAAAGTGGGAAAGATATATAGACCTAAAGATGATATTGGAGTCACATTCCTTGTATGTACTTGGCCAAGGACAATAGAAATAAGGAGGAGTCACAGAGCAGCAGTTGCAGTACAAAGTGGGAAAGATATATAGACCTAAAGATGATATTGGAGTCACATTCCTTGTATGTACTTGGCCAAGGACAATAGAAATAAGGAGGAGTCACAGAGCAGCAGTTGCAGTACAAAGTGGGAAAGATATATAGACCTAAAGATGATATTGGAGTCACATTCCTTGTATGTACTTGGCCAAGGACAATAGAAATAAGGAGGAGTCAAAGAGCAGCAGTTGCAGTACAAAGTGGGAAAGATATATAGACCTAAAGATGATATTGGAGTCACATTCCTTGTATGTACTTGGCCAAGGACAATAGAAATAAGGAGGAGTCAAAGAGCAGCAGTTGCAGTACAAAGTGGGAAAGATATATAGACCTAAAGATGATATTGGAGTCACATTACTTGTATGTACTTGGCCAAGGACAATAGAAATAAGGAGGAGTCACAGAGCAGCAGTTGCAGTACAAAGTGGGAAAGATATATAGACCTAAAGATGATCAGTAGGAGTCACATTCCTTGTATGTACTTGGCCAAGGACAATAGAAATAAGGAGGAGTCACAGAGCAGCAGTTGCAGTACAAAGGGGGTAAGATATATAGACCTAAAGATGATATTGGAGTCACATTCCTTGTATGTACTTGGCCAAGGACAATAGAAACAAGGAGGAGTCACAGAGCAGCAGTTGCAGTACAAAGTGGGAAAGATATATAGACCTAAAGATGATATAGGAGTCACATTCTTTGATGTATGTGGCCAGGACAATAGAAATAAGGAGGAGTCACAGAGCAGCAGTTGCAGTACAAAGTGGGAAAGATACATAGACCTAAAGATGATATAGGAGTCACATTCCTTGTATGTACTTGGCCAAGGACAATAGAAATAAGGAGGAGTCACAGAGCAGCAGTTGCAGTACAAAGTTGGGAAGATATATAGACCTAAAGATGATATTGGAGTCACATTCCTTGTATGTACTTGGCCAAGGACAATAGAAATAAGGAGGAGTCACAGAGCAGCAGTTGCAGTACAAAGTGGGAAAGATATATAGACCTAAAGATGATATTGGAGTCACATTCCTTGTATGTACTTGGCCAAGGACAATAGAAATAAGGAGGAGTCACAGAGCAGCAGTTGCAGTACAAAGTGGGAAAGATATATAGACCTAAAGATGATATAGGAGTCACATTCCTTGTATGTACTTGGCCAAGGACAATAGAAATAAGGAGGAGTCACAGAGCAGCAGTTGCAGTACAAAGTGGGAAAGATATATAGACCTAAAGATGATATTGGAGTCACATTCCTTGTATGTACTTGGCCAAGGACAATAGAAATAAGGAGGAGTCAAAGAGCAGCAGTTGCAGTACAAAGTGGGAAAGATATAGACCTAAAGATGATCAGTAGGAGTCACATTCCTTGCATGTACTTGGCCAAGGACAATAGAAATAAGGAGGAGTCACAGAGCAGCAGTTGCAGTACAAAGTGGGAAAGATGATATCGTTTAACGTTTCGTTGTATGATCTTTCTTAATAGGCTACATGTTAAGATAAGTCTTAAAGACAATTATTTTCATAGCACATTAACTACACGAACAGACTCGAGTCACCGACTCAATTTACATCATAAAAATGTAAAACCCTGCCACACTGGATTTGTTTTTGGGAATCTGTTCTGCCATTTCTTTAAAAATAATACACAAAAACACAGATCAGTGTCACTTCTGCAATCATCTTACAGTCATATATCACCCAAATTATGTGTGCAGTGTGCATCATGTGTTAAAAAGGCTTTCATCAACACAGTCTGGATGATGCATCGCTCGCTGACATATTATAAGACAGATATAATCAGTATAATAATGTCCTTTGTCAACACATTTAAAATAATTTAAGAAAACAATAAAGCTGAAAAGTAGCCATTGAAATAAAGTGCTTGACTTGTAATTTTAAGACTGCAAGGTGCTGGTGGTGGAGGGGCAGTGCACGGTCTGCAGCGTCTCCATGACACAGAGCTGCCTGTATGGACGCCTGTCTGTAAATAATGCCGAAAAAAAATAACTATCGGCGAACGCAGCAGCCGCGTTATCGGCCGATGCCGACACACGTAAAAACACAAATATCGGCTCGATATGTTAGCCTGGTGAGAGAGTCCTGATCTGGCGAGCTCCAGTTTTCCACTCTCAGATCAGTCTGGCATCTCGAGATAGAAAAAATTTGGACCAATCAGCGTTGATTTTGAGGCTGGTTTAGCTGGTGATAGACAGATGGTTTATCCAATCAGCTAACCAGGATTTTCAGCCAGCTGTAGCCCCAATTCTGTTAGCCGCTCGCTAATGCTTTTTCCTCTTGGATCCTTCTTTTGGAATATGGACCGGGAACCTGAAATGGGGTCTTTTATTCCTAAATTCTCGTTACACAATCGGCAAATCGCCTTTACCGACATGCTGCTAGCTTGCTGAGCTAACGAGCTAACGAGCTATGCTCTGCCTGCAGCAGCAGCAGTGGTTAGCCTGGCTTGTGGTTGTATTTTCATACGCTTCGTTGATCTGATTGGTTGATTTGGCCTGTCTATCACCAACTATAGGTGGTAGATAGACAGATGGTTTATCCAATCAGCTAACCAGTTCTCCAATGGAAAGTTCCCAGATGGATATGCCGAGCAAATGGGAAGCGATCCATCTGGAGGAGTCAGGTCACCAATATATCGGCCGGCCGATTTAAAATCGGTCCATCGCTAGTGTGTAGCTGCCTTAAGGATCTTTTTAGGGTTTCATGGTGACGAAACTGTAAGTGAGAAAACTTCATGAGACATGCAGCAACACAGTCAAAGAGATTTGACTTTCCTCTTAAAGTGCCCATATTATGAAAAAATCACTTTTTCTGGTGATTTGGGGTGTTCTTCTGTGTCTCTGGTGCTTCCACACACATACAAACTTTGAAAATAATCCATCCATGGTGTTTTGAGTGAGATCTGGTTTCTGAATGTGTCCTGCCTTCAGTCTCCTGGTGAGCTGGTCAAAATCTGCTCGGACTGTGACGTCACAGTCCGAAATGAGCTGGCTAACCGCAACCGTTAGCTCGTAGCGTTAGCATTAGCATGCTAACGCTAGCATGCTACGTCATTCTCAATAGCAAAGCAGTGCTACAACACACACAAGTTCACCATAATCTACAAAAGAACTACTTCCATGTGCACCCTGGTTTAGAAGAAGTCTCCCAGCTGATCCTGCCTTGTAACTGACTGAAGTTGGAGAAACAGGCTTTCTTTTACTGTCTCTAGAGTTAGCTAGCTGACATGCTCTACATCTGAGCTACTGAGCATGTGCGAGTGCAATCAAAGATAGTACAGAAGAAGAAGAAGAAAAGAGGTCTCACTCTGTAGCTAAAACAGAAACCAGGTGAAAAGAGGATCTGCAGCAGTGAGAGAGAGCAGTACAACAACAATATGGTGTTTTTAGATAATTAAACCATGTAAACCTATTCTGGTACAACCTGAAAGTACAGTTATGAACCTGAACATGAGCATAATATGGGCGCTTTAATTAAAAGCATGTCAATAAACGTATCATCTGGTGACTTTGGCCTGCGGCCTACATGTAGCTTTAGTGGGAGTTTAGTCTCGGTAACCTCCGGAGCAGAGCAGATGTTTCGGAGTATCTGTCCCTCTCCAAAAACACTCGCAGCTTAACTCCCAATCAGCTGCTGCAGGGGAAATGATTCGCCTGCCGCCTCTGATTTATTCCCAGAGACCAGCTCTCTCTTTTTATCCTTTCACAGTTCCCAGAATCCCTTAAGTGTCTTTTCTCCGTAGCTTGATTCGGAGAAGAAGAGCCACAAACGGATAAAAATCAGTTTAATGTTCAAATCCTCTTTTTTAAAGATGGAGCTTCAGACGATTTCTCTTTCTCTGAAGCAGTTTCACATCATTTAAACTCTCCGTATTTAGTATTTATAAGCAGTGAATAATAATGATTGCTTTAAGCACATTAGAGCATCTAACTGTCAGCAGATATCAGGACATTTTAGGCTGTTTATTAAAGTATTTATGAAGAAGTGGAACTCCTTCTGAAGCATATGAACAGAAGGACTTCAGATACAGTATTAGGGGACCACTAAGGTCTATATAAAAGAGACTTCAGATACAGTATTAGGGGACCACTAAGGTCTATATAAAAGAGACTTCAGATACAGTATTAGGGGACCACTAAGGTCTATATAAAGAGACTTCAGATACAGTATTAGGGGACCACTAAGGTCTATATAAAAGAGACTTCAGATACAGTATTAGGGGACCACTAAGGTCTATATAAAGAGACTTCAGATACAGTATTAGGGGACCACTAAGGTCTATATAAAGAGACTTCAGATACAGTATTAGGGACCACTAAGGTCTATATAAAGAGACTTCAGATACAGTATTAGGGGACCACTAAGGTCTATTAAAGAGACTTCAGATACAGTATTAGGGACCACTAAGGTCTATATAAAAGAGACTTCAGATACAGTATTAAGTGGACCACTAAGGTCTATATAAAAGAGACTTCAGATACAGTATTAGGGGACCACTAAGGTCTATATAAAAGAGACTTCAGATACAGTATTAGTGGACCACTAAGGTCTATATAAAAGAGACTTCAGATACAGTATTAGGGGACCACTAAGGTCTATATAAAAGAGACTTCAGATACAGTATTAGTGGACCACTAAGGTCTATATAAAAGAGACTTCAGATACAGTATTAGTGGACCACTAAGGTCTATATAAAAGAGACTTCAGATACAGTATGGATGTTGTGTAGATGTTGTGTAGATGTTGTGTAAATGTTGTGCATATGTCAGGGTAGGGTTGAGTTTGAGTGTGTTACTGTCTGCAGCCTGGGTCAGTCTGCCCCCCTCCCCTCCCGCCCTGCCCCCCTCCCTCCCCGCCCTCCCCCCTCCTTCCTGTTGAAGCGTCCCATCTTGATAAAGCTGTGACATGTGACATCACCGCGCTGTGATTGGAGGAAACCTGCTGTATTTACTTGTTGCTATAGAGACCAAACCGAGCCCGGCTGCAGAGGGGAGTACACAGGTCGACAGACAAAGCAGGCTCTGTTTGTGTGTGTGTGTGTGTGTGTGTGTGTTGTGTGTGTGTGTGTGTGTGTGTGTTTGTGTGTGTGTGTGTGTCTGTGTGTGTGTGTCTTTCTCTCTCTCTGTGTGTGTGTGTGTCTTTCTCTATTTGTTTGTCTTTCTGTGTGTGTGCGCGTGTGTGTGTTTGTGTGTGTGTGTGTCTTTCTCTGTTTGTGTGTGTCTTTCTCTGTTTGTGTGTGTGTGTCTTTCTCTGTGTGTTTGTGTGTGTCTTTCTCTGTTTGTGTGTGTCTTTCTCTGTTTGTGTGTGTGTGTCTTTCTCTGTGTGTTTGTGTGTGTCTTTCTCTGTTTGTGTGTGTCTTTCTCTGTTTGTTTGTGTGTGTCTTTCTCTGTTTGTGTGTGTCTTTCTCTGTTTGTGTGTGTGTGTCTTTCTCTGTGTGTTTGTGTGTGTCTTTCTCTGTTTGTTTGTGTGTGTCTTTCTCTGTTTGTGTGTGTCTTTCTCTGTTTGTGTGTGTGTGTCTTTCTCTGTGTGTTTGTGTGTGTCTTTCTCTGTTTGTGTGTGTCTTTCTCTGTTTGTTTGTGTGTGTCTTTCTCTGTTTGTGTGTGTGTGTCTTTCTCTGTGTGTTTGTGTGTGTCTTTCTCTGTGTGTGTGTGTGTGTCTTTCTCTGTGTGTG
Organism: Perca fluviatilis; assembly: GCF_010015445.1. NCBI lineage: Eukaryota > Metazoa > Chordata > Actinopteri > Perciformes > Percidae > Perca > Perca fluviatilis. Next base: position 42,572 of record NW_024375726.1, read on the forward strand.
TGTGTCTGTGCGTGCGTGTTTGTGTGTGTGTATCTTTGTTTTTGTGTGTGTCTTTCTCTGTGTGTGTGTGTCTTTCTCTGTGTGTGTGTGTGTGTGTGTGTGTGTGTGTGTCTTTCTCTGTGTGTGTGTGTGTGTGTGTGTGTGTGTGTCTTTGTGTGTGTGTGTGTGTGTGTCTTTCTCTGTGTGTGTGTGTGTGTGTGTGTGTGTCTTTCTCTGTGTGTGTGTGTGTGTGTGTGTTGTGTCTTTCTGTGTGTGTGTGTGTGTGTGTGTGTGTGTGTGTCTTTCTCTGTGTGTCTTTCTCTGTGTGTGTGTGTGTGTGTGTGTGTGTGTTTGTGTGAATGTGTGTGTTTGTGTGTGTGTGTGTGTGTCTTTCTCTGTGTGTGTGTGTGTGTGTGTGTGTGTCTTTCTCTGTGTGTGTGTGTGTGTGTGTGTGTGTGTGTGTGTGTGTGTGTGTCTTTCTCTGTGTGTCTTTCTCTGTGTGTGTATGTGTGTGTGTGTGTGTGTGTGTCTTTCTCTGTGTGTGTGTGTGTGTGTGTGTGTATGCTTATCCCTGTGAGAACCTGTTCCACCGTTAACCTTCTGAGACTGAAGACCTTTTTGTTGTCTTAAAAAAACCTGGACTATTGTACACTGTGTAGTACGTTGTGTAGTAGGTTGTGTAGTACGTTGAGTAGTAGGTTGTGTAGTACGCTGTGTAGTAAGTTGTGTAGTACGCTGTGTAGTACTTTGTGTAATTCTGTGGCTCAGTCCTGGAAGAAGTCTTTAAAACTGTCCCTGAATATCCTGCTGAATAAGAAGTGTGCTGGAAACCCTCTTGTTGACTACTTGTCATGTAGGACTGGGTACCATTTAGCCATGTGTAAGACCGGTCCCTGGACCAGGATCCCAGCGTGGTGTCTCTACGGCGACGATCGTCAGCCGGCCAATCACAGCCATCGTCACATCGTTGTGAGATCCGCGCCCAGCTGGCGAATGACGAGGCAGTTTTTGATACTTGACACTAAGAAGTTTAGTCGGAGCCCAGAAAGTATTAAATTCAGTTCCCATTCATAAGAACTGAGACGATGAATCGATTAGTGTGTGTGTGTGTGTGTGTGTGTGTGTGTGTGTGTGTGTGTGTGTGTGTGTGTGTGTGTGTGTGTGTGTGTGTGTGTGTGTGTGTGGGACTTTGACTGTGTGTGTGTGTGTGTGTGTGTGTGTGGGACTTTGACTGTGTGTGTGTGTGTGTGTGTGAGACTGACTGTGTTTTTTTTAGGGTACTTTAACTATATAATAATAATATGTGGGAGCTTATGTGTAATAATACTATTATGTGTGTGTTTATATGTGTGAGACTTAACTATGTAATATGTATTTGTTATATGTGTATATTAATTTTAAGACAACTATGTATTGGTAGACTTTAACTAATTATATAATTATAAGATTAACTAATATGTATATGAGCTTTAACTATGGTGTGTATGTAAAGTGTAATAATGTAAGCACAACTATGTAATAATATGTATGGGAATTTTAACTATGTATATATGTAAGAACTTTTTAGTATATGTGTGTAGGTTAACTAATAATAATAATGGTAATATGTAATGCTAAGGAGCTTTAATATGTATGTATATAGACTTTAATAATAATATGTAAGAACTAACTATGTATGTAATAATATGTTGTCTTGTTTATTTTATATATGTTTAAGACAACTATGTATGTATGTAATATGAGAACTTTAATATGTATAATGTGTATGTATATATAATAGGCATTTTAACTATGTATATTATATGTATGTATTTGTATGAAGGTAATAATGTAAGACAAGTATGTATGTAATGATTATGTGTAAGGAACTTTTAATATATAATATAATATATGAGAACTTATTATGTATAATATGTATATAATATTAAATGTAATATGTGTATAATATTATATATAAAGCAACTAATAATATATGTAAGCTTTAACTATGTGTATGTAATAATATAGCAACTATGTATTGAGACTTTAATATGTAATATGTAAATATGTATATAGTACTTTATGTAGGAATTTATGTTTATGTAAAGACTTTTTAATATATGTATGTAAAGTAATGTGTGAAGCTTTATTAGTAATAATATATGTAGCTTTAGTATGTTTAATAATATGTAAGGTTATAGCTATGTATGTGTAGAACTTATTTGATGTGTATATTATAGAGACTTTTATTATATGTGTGGAATTTTAGCTAATGTGTGTGTGTGTGTGTGTAACTTTAATATGTAAGCTAATTAAGTAATATGTATAGAGTTCTAATATATTTATAAGTTTTTAACTATGTATGTAAAAGTGTAATATGTAGAACTTAACTAATAATGTGTGTATATGTGTATAGGAACTAATTAGTGTGTGTATGTAAGTTTTTAGGACTTTAACTAATTTATAATAATATGTGTATAGAACTTTAACTATGTAATAATAATATGTAGTATGTGTATAGAACTTTAACTATGTATATTATTATGACTTTTATATGTGTAATATGTGTATAAGCTTTTAACTATGTGTGATTTTATTTTGTTTTATAATATGTATGTAAAGTTTTTGTGTTATAATGTAGGCTTTCTGTATATATAATGTGTAATATGTAAGCTTTTAACTATGTGTGTAATAATAATAGTATTTATATGTATAGGAACTTTTAACTATGTGTGTGTAAGAACTTTTTAACTTTAATATTATGTGTGTGTATATGTGTTAGAACTACTATTAATAATAATGTGTGTGTGTATGTTGTGTATAGAACTTTAACTATGTATTAATATGTATGTGTGTGTATGTAGAACTTTAACTATATGTGTATGTAATGTGTATGAAGATAATAATAATGTGTATAGAACTTTCTATGTGTAATGTGTATGTGGAGACTTTGTATGTGTGTGTAGAGAGAACTAATAATAATGTGTAGAGAACAATATGTGTGTAAGCTTGTGTGTGTAATAATGTGTAAGAACTTTATGTGTGTGTATGTAGTAAAGACTTTGGTAAGTGGTATGTGTAATAATTGTGTAGAACTTTTATTTAATGTGTGTGTGTGTATGTGTGTATGTAAAGACTTTACTATGTGTGTGTGTATAGAACTTATTTTTATGTGTGTATGTGTAATGTAGAACTTTAATTATGTGTATGTAAGAACTGTATAACTATGTATAGAAGACTTTAACTAATATGTAGGAACTTACGAAACTCTATGTGATGTATGTGTATGTGTTATGTGTAAAGAACCAATCATATTGGATCTCATATGCTTTCAGTGATATACTTACAGCGAGGAACTTAACAGAGTGTGTGTGTGTGTGTATTGTGTGTCTCTCAGATTGTGTGTGTGTGACTTTAATATTATCTCAAATTGTGTGTGTGTGACTATCTCAGAAATGTATGTGTAAAGAAGGACTACAGTGTCTCAGATAATGTGTGTGTATGTGTGATTAAGTTTATGTGTTATCTATCTCAGTGGAGTGGTGTGTGTGTTCTCCAGGATGTGTGTGTGTGTGTGTGTGTGTTGGGATTTAGTGTGTTGTCTATCTAAAATTGTGTGTATATGTGTGTGTCTATCTCTCAGAGTGTATGTGTGTGTTGTATGTGTGTGTCTATTCTCAAATTGTGTGTGTGTGTGTGTGTGTGTGTGTGTCTATCTCTCAATTGTGTGTGTGTGTATGTATGTGTGTGTGTGTGTGTATTTATCTCTATGTGTATGACTATGTGTATCTCAAAAGGTATGTGTGAAAGAAGGAACTAATACATTCTCAAATTAGGGAGTTGTGTGTGTAATGTTTTGGTGTATTGGTGTGTCTTGTGTGTGCTGAGGTGATGGTGGTGAGGGTGTGTTGATGATGTGTGGGTGTTTCGGTTAGTATGTTGGTATGTGTGTGGTGTGTGTGTGTGTGGTGATTTGTATTGATGAGCAGTGGTGTGTTTGTTATTGTTATGTGTATGTTGATGATGTTGTTATGTGGTGCAGAGGGTGGTTGACTTCCACTCTCACATTTCCCAGTGGAGGTTAGGCTGGAGTCTAGTT